>NW_026652288.1:103902480-104178750 GCF_009828535.3 Hylobates moloch
AGAGGATGGTCCCAGAAGATTATAATGGAGCTGAAAAATCCCCACTGCCTAGTGACGTCTTGAGGATCCTGACCCTGTGCAGGCCTAGGCTAATGTGTGAATTAAAAAAAGAATAGAAAAAAGCTTACAGAATAAGGATAAAAAGAAAAAGTATTTACTTTTGGCTGAGTGTGTTGTTTCATGCCTGTAATCCTAGCACTTTGGGAGGCTGAGGCAGGAGGGTCTCCTGAGCCCAGGAGTTTGAGACCAACCTCAGCAATATAGTCAGACCCCTGCCAAATAAAAGACAGACAGACAGACAAAGAACGAAAGAAAGAAAAAGAAAGAAATGTTTGTACAGCTGTACAATATATTTGTGTTTTAAGCTAAGTGTTATTACAAGAGTCAAAAAGGTTTTTAAAATTTAAAAGTTTCTAAGGAAAAGAGCTTTGGTAAGCTTAGGTTAATTTATTATGAAGAAAGAACATTTATTTCTACAAATTTAGCATAGCCTACATGTGCCTGAATAGAAAAAGCTTATAGCAGTGCAAAGTAATGCCCCCAGGTCTTCACACTCACCCGCTGACTCACCCGGGGCACCTTCCAGTCCTCCAAGCTCCACTGATGGTAGAAACCCTATACAGAGGCACCATTTTTCATGTTTTACTCTTTCTTTGTACCGTACTTTTTCTATATTTAGGTATTTTTAGATATACAAATATTTACCCCTGTGTTATAGCTGCCTACAGTGTTCAGCACAGAAACGTGCTGTACAGGTTTATAGCCCAGAAGCACGAGGCTATCCCCATACCATACACCCCATTGCTCCTAGGCTGCAGACCTGTACACCATGCTACTGTAATGAATCAGCACACTCATTTCTGTTCCCAGCAGCTGACAAGATTAATCTTCAGGATGCCAGGAAGGGACTCGGAGAAAGCTACAAGCTGGGGTGCTGGCTTCCCCGGTAAGAAATGTATGTCTGCATAGAGTTCCTCCAGACAGGCCTGTTCCCTGCCTCTGGAAGTCTGGCAGAGAGGAAAGGCTTTCCATCCATATTTCCCACTGGCTGGCATCATGGCGTGAAGAGGGGTGTGTGTGTGTGTGTGCGCGCGTGCACGAAGAGCTATCAGCTATTTCCAAAGACGACTCAGTAAATAAGAGCTTTTCTGTAAATCTGAGTATCTGAAGGACTTTTGTGGGGAAAGGTGTGCGGACATGTTTTCATTTGGCATCAGAGTGTGTTTAGCAGGGGCAATGGGTAGAAACCACAGGGGCGTAGATTGTTTTAGGTTTAATAGACGGAAAGACATTCTAACAAACTCATCCAATCATCAGATAATGGGCTGCTCTGAAAGTGGCCATGTCCCCACTGTGGGAGGTGATCCGCTTGAGACTGACAGATCCGGGATGCTGCAGGCGGAATCCAACATGAGGCGAGATGCCCTCGGTGTCCCTCCCATTCCCAGAATTCTGTGACTATATCAACAGAATCTATAATGGTCTGCTAGAGTTAGGAAAGACAGTTCAATTCACCTTTCTCATTTTACATAGGAGGAAACCAAGGTGGATAGGAAGGGACTTGACCCAAGGCACCTGAGTCTATCTTTCCATCCTCTCATCAAAAACAGTGAGTCCGCGGGGGCAGGGATGTTTGTTCAGCATTTCAGTGAAGAGAAAGGGGTGTTGGGAGATGGGAGGGAGGACAGTAGTACAAGTGGCTTCCATTTTCCAGAGCAGATGACACACTGGGCACCTCCACACTTCCCTGGAGAACCCGGGCTGGCTCGGAACACAGTCCCCAGGCCTCAGCACCAGGAGGCTGAGACCCATGGGAATGACACTGCAGCAGAAGTCAGCTGCTTTTGCAGTACATAGCAGGATGGGGTTGCTGTGACTGAAGGGGCAGACATGGAAACTCAGACTGGAAGAGCTTTCTACTGTGGAAAAGAGGTTTTTACTGTGGGAAAGAGATTTTCTACGGTAAATCTTTGCTCTCACCTTAGATGGATAAATGGATGGACGGATGGACAGACAGGGGGATGGCAGAAGGCAGTCAGGTAGGCAGGCAGGCATTATTCTAGTGCTTCCATAGGGTAAGAGAAAGGCTCACCGGACTCAGGCTGCAGACATAAAAAAGTGAAACCCATACCCTCTGATAACGACAAACATTCCCTCTATGGTGTAGAAGCTATGAATGGCCTGGCTGGATACAGTTTCCACTAAAACCTACACCACTGAGATTTCCCAATGATCAAAAGCCCTCAGCAACAGTCTGAGAGCAGCCATGCACAGCTCCCTTTAATTACACACTGATCACAGCATCACCAGGGATATCACTGTGCTGGGAGGAAACGCGATAACATCATTTTGCTGGAGAGACCCGCACAGGTCAGAGCAGAAATACAGCCTTTGCCAAATGTGACTGTGGACAGAGATGAGAGATCCACTCGGACACGGCTCAAATGCCAACGTAGGAACCTCAGTGCTCCTACAGCTTTGAATGAAGACTATCTTTAACACACATGTGTATACTGCAAATCCCCCCCCGCCCCAAAAAAATGGGACTCAGTGACCCAGGCTATAAGGTGGCTGGGAATGAGACTGCAAAACATCTCAAGATCTGCTATTTCCTAATTCAGGAAATAGAGGATGTGGTCTAAGAACCATCACTCCAGGACCTCAGGGGCACAGGGGACAGGCAGGGGACTGAGACCCGGAACCTGGGTTCTAGTCCTGACCAAGCGGCCCTGGGTGAACGCAACTTACCCAAAACTTAGTGTCTTCTACAAAACGAGGATAAAACCACCTGCATTCTTATGTCACTGAATTAGTATGAGGAGCAAATTTAAAATATAAATGCAAAACCAATTTGCACAGTTGAGCACCGTTCAAGCACACAGGACGACAGCACTGCTATAAGCCCGGGCCAGAAGCACAGGAGGTGAAGTGGGCAGCTCACAGGATGCAGGGAACTGCCAGGAAGGCTACTGCATGTCTGTCAAAAGGCATGGAGACTTCAGCTTGGACAAGAAAAATAAATAAATAAATAAAAACAAGCAGAGGTCCAAGGAAATAAATAACTTATTCTTTGTTTCTAGACCATTTTTAGAAGTGGCGTCGAAGGGTAAAAACCTTCATCAGAAAGGCCCGGATGCAGAAGACAGGATCTCAAACCGAGAAGTGAGTACAGGAGCGAGTGTCTAAAAGGAGATGATTACACTGCGACTCGTTCGAGTCCTAGGAGGCTGTCCACAAGCTCAGGCTTAGCTGCAGACAGCCAACGGGATCCTTCAATCATACAGGTACAGCCTGCCACAGTGCCCAGGTGCCTCATCAGCTTGCTGTGGGGGCCAGGACGGAGAAGGGGCACTGAAGGGAAGAAAAAAGTGGAGGGAGAAAGAAAGTGGGGTGTGACACTTTCTTCTGGGGCAGGGGAAGGGGTGGCATGTAGGGACAGGTGCATTACAAACTGAAGTTTGAGATGCTTTAATAATGGTGCTTCAAAAATCCTTGACCCCGTATTGTTGGAAGCTATTTTCAGCTTGCAATTTACAAAACCACACACGGTCAGCTCCAATCTGGCCACAGCTTCTGCACCTTTGCCGTTGGGCTTTTGGCACTGGTCTTCTGCACCATGGATAAGAGCACAAAGCCATGTTTTCCCACGTGGGTAAAGGGTGGATAAGGGTGTGCACCTGCCTGTAACCTCAAAGGGCGTGAAGAGAAAGGGGCTAGCAGCAGCTTCATCCAAGGCAGAAAGTGATTCCCTCCTACACAGCACACTTCCTTTCTATGCCAGGACAAATTCCTTCTGGCTTCAGAGGTGGTGCTACCATGCACTCTACAATTAACCTCTCTGTGCTCTGTAAATACTGCCCGCTCTGGCTTTACAGCACCAAGGAAAGTTATGGCTTGTATAGGACACAGAGAAAGGGAGAGGGCTCCGATGGAGCTGCTCTGTGCTTAGTATTATGTAATGTGTACATGACATCATTGCATTCTCAGCTACTTACTGAGTACCCTTAAGTAGATCCTGAAGGCCAGTGATTCTCAAACAGGAGGAAGAGAGGGGACATAAACCCTTGCAGGTCAGAACTGGCAGGCAGGCTTTTTCAGATACATCCTTTCTGGCTGCATAGCAACATGTGAGTCCCAGATCTCAAATATGCCATGGAAGGGGGGGTTCTCGTTTTATAGCCCATATGCTGGGTGTCTCTCCATTTTACAGATGAGGAAACAGAAGCTTTAAAAGGTTTAAGTATGTTTCGCAAAGTCATTTGGCCAGTAAGTGGTGGAGCCAGAAGTCAACCTCAACGACAGAAACTGCCAACATTTTAGTCTATCTCCACAATGGCAATAAGAGAAGCAAGTTTCTTCCCAGGAAATTTAAGTGATTTGGTTTTATTCCTGCTAGGGACTTCAGTTCCCTCCCCTTCATGCCATCATTTGAAAACAATAACCAAGGCTTAAAGCTACAAGATGTAATTAGAAAGCTGGACACTGGCTGGAGGAATGGTTTCTGTGCCAGGCCCTACCTAGACTGGATTTGTGAGACTGGGAGGGGAGAGGCTGGGCAATATTTAACTAGTCAAGGGCCTGGTCCTTGACTAATAAGGTCATAGCCTTGCAGAGGGAGACACGCATTCACGGGAAGTATCTGTCCTCCAAGCCTGAGGAGTGAGGGCCACAGCTGGGTGCAGGCGGCCCTCAGGGAGGCTTTATGGAACTGGCGGCATCTCACCTGCACCTCGAAGAATGAGCAGGGCATATAGAAAAGTGGGCTAGAGGCCAGGCACAGTGGCTCATGTCTGTAATCCCAGCACTTTGAGAGGCCGAGGCGGGTGGGTCACAAGTCAGGAGTTTGAGACCAGCCTGGTCAGCATGGTGAAACCCCGTCTCTACTAAAAATACAAAAATTAGCCAGGCATGGTGGTGGGTGCCTATAATCCCAGCTACTCGGGAGGCTGAGGCAGGAGAATTGCTTGAACCTGGGAGGCGGAGGTTGCAGTGAGCCAAGATTGCACCACTGCACTCCAGCCTGGGCAACAAAGTGAGACTTCATCTCAGGAAAAAAAAAAAAAAGAAAAGAAAAAGAAAGAAAAGTGGGCTAGAGAGAGAGCATCCTAGTCAGAGGGAGAGCATCCTCAAGGGCCCCAAGTGTGGATGACACCTGTGTGGATAACAGCCAGGGGTTCAGTGCAGCTGAAACAAAGGTACAAGGGGTGCTGGTGAGAGGAGAGGTGGATGCAGGGAGGGAGTAGCTGCCCCCATTGTCAGGCTAAGGAGTTTGGCTTTTAAAATTAGTCCAATGTCTAGCATACAGCAGGTGCTCAGGAAAGCTGGAGAGAGGGAGTCATCAGTTAGTTTGGGGACATGGAAGTGGGTAGGCAGTTCCTTGGCTGCAAAGCTCCTTCGAGTTCTAGGAGGCTGTCCACAAGCTCAGGCTTAGCTGCAGACAGCCAAGGGCGGTCCCTTGGCTGCAGAGCTTGGAGCTGCTAGTGACCCAGGAGACTACGTCCGACGTGAAATGAAATTGAAAGTTGAGCAGAGTCTGGCTAAGGACCTTCTAAGACGCGGAAAATGATATGGAGGCAGGGAGAGGGAACCAGGCCCCCAGAGTCAGAATAGGCAGCAGGACAGACATAAGGCCTGCTGCTTACGGATCTCTCATCTCTGTCCACAGTCACATTTGGCAAAGGTACCTCTACGTCGCAGGAGTGCGGCCACGGACACTTTCACAGTGTGCTCAGCCCCTCAGCTGCAGGCATGGGGCGGCCCTCTAGGCTATATACCTCTTGAGGGTGGGGCCTGTGGCTTGTTCAGAGCCTGGCCCTTAGCAGGCCCTAAAGAAGTAACTGCGGAATTCTTTACTAGATAAGCTCAGATGTGCCAAGATGATAAGACAAAGGCCCCTTTCCAAAAACACTCTCATGACTGAGGCCAAGCCCACATGAATCTCCTAAGTTGATCTTGGGTAATGCCAGGGCCAGGACGCATAGGTGAGTTTCACAATGGGAGCCTGTGTTTCTATTCCATTCCCCTCACAGAGTTGGGGTGAGCTGGGCTTGGCTGTATTCACCAACAGCCCCTGTGGACTTCTCCCAGATGAGGACCCCTCCCAGCTTCTGGAGATTCTGTGGCAGACACAATACAAGCCCATCCAGGAGGCATAAGGTGACATCTCCCGAGCCCTACGTGCTGGTCTAGGGAGCAACACCCTCTCTGCAAGGCATCTTTAGGCTCTCTGGAGTACACGAACACAGGTGAGTCATCCTTTTACAGTCACAGGCTGAGAGGGTGCAGCCCTGGTGAGATTCTGACTTGTAGCTAATGCGCACTAAAAGCAGCTCTTGGGAATTTCTGAGACCAGCCAGAAATCAATGGTGACAATAAAGCATTTACACTTTCGAGCAGAGTTACCTCATCTCAACTTCGATTCCTTGATTCCTTCTGCATGGAATTATGGCCAAATCCCAGTGGTTAGTTCTCAAAATTAGCAAATTAGTCTATAGGCAATGTTAGCACCACCCAACAGAGAAAGCCTAATCCTTCCTATTCAACCCATGCCCAAATTCCAGCTCAGGAGCTGATACGGACTAGCAGAGGATGTGGGGGGCACCCTTGCTGTTATGGACAGCATGTATGTCCCCCACCCAAATTTACACGTTGACGTCTACATTAGTCTGTTCTCATACTGCTATAAAGACATACCTGAGACTGGGTTGATTTATGTAGAAAAGAGGTTTAATAGACCCACAGTTCTGCAGACTGTACAGGAAGCATGGCTGGGAGGCCTCAGAAAACTCACAATCATGGTGGAAGGTGTAGGGGAAGCAAGCACATCTGCACATGGCAGCAGGAGAGAGAGTGAGAACAAGAGAGAGAGAGCACAAGAAGGGGGAAGCACTACATACTTTTAAACAACTGGATCTCACGAGAACTCATTCACTATCATGAGAAGAGCAAGGGGGACATCCGCCCCCATGATTCAATCACCTCCCACCCAGCCCCTCCTCTAACACATGGGGATTACAATTCAATATGAGATTTGGGTGGGGACACAGAGCCAAACCATATCAACATCCTAACCTCCAGTGGGATGGTGTTTGGGGGATTTGGGGGAGTTATTAGGTCATGAGGGTGGGGCTCTCATTATGGGATTAGTGCCCTTATGAGAGACATGAGAGCACTTGCCTCACCTCTCCCTATCTCTGCTCTCTCAGAGGATACAAGACGGCCATCTGCAAACCAGGAAGTGGGCCCTCACCACATACCTGATCTGCCAGCACCTTGATCTTGGACTTCCCAGCCTCCAGAACCGTGAGCAATAAAGTCTGTTGTTTATAAGCTACCTAATCTATGGTGTTTATTACAGTAGCCTGAACTAAGACACTTGGTAAGGTTCATTTATACAGTCAGGGCAATTTTACTCTTTACCTTGAAAGTCCAGTCAAAAGCCAAATTCCAGTGCAAGAATAGTCCAACACTCCCCTTCCGGCTCTAACAGATGATAGGTCCAAATACACTGTGTTACGTGGCTCTGAAACAATTCCAAACACGTGCATAGTTTGCTAAGTGAGTGTCATATGTTTTTCTATGATAAGAACTTGGAGTGAACTCTCCTTTCCCTTGAGAGAAAATGTTACGTCATCAAATCTTATAAGACCCCGCATATGACCTCAACTACTGGGCTTCAAATTATGTATAAACCCAAGGCTTTGACATTCTAAGACCTCAGGCTATGGCAGGGCTACACTGTCAGCCACCTCTCTCAGGTGGCAAGTTTATGCCAAAATGAGGCCACACTCTTAACTGCCTCTTCAAAGACCAAGAGCTCAGTGGGGTCACGCTCCATTAGCCTTTGAGCAAATCTCAGAACCCTTGCCAGCCAGCGCCAGCCAGCGCCGGCCAGCCAACGCTCTGGGAATCTAACATGTTGTCCAGCATCTCCACTGTGTGGATCATCTGTCCCAACAGCCACCTGTATAAAGGTACCCCTCACACTTTAGTTAGACTTTATGTCCCACAGAGGCCTGCTTCCTGCCTAATTGAGCGACTAGACTCTAGTCATTTTGGAAGCCACTCACTCCATGGCTAATGCATTCCCTGAGAGAATTGTTCTCATTATTCTGCCCCTTTTTAGGCATTGTGAACCAAAGGAAAACAAAATCTCTTTGTGTAGCAATAAACCACGTGATTCATGTAATCACAACTCTGATTGTCTCCTTATTTCAACCATAGAGAACACGATGCTGACCCCAGCGGTTATTTCTGACCCCAAATATGTGAGCCCTCCACAGCCTCTCTCCCCTGCCTTGGTTCCCTCCCCAGCCTCTCCTCTTCCAACCCTCCCTGCTCTACCACATCACACTTAGGAGGCTGGTGTCTCCCGAGGCCTGGGACAGCCCTGGGTCACACTTGTTGTCCTAGCGCCCCCTCCCCAACCTTTGTCATCAAAAGCGTTCTAGTTTAAACAATATATGAATGGTAACTATTTCTCATGATGTTTATCTTTACTTACTATGGTGGGCAGGCAGATCTAGAAAATGGAGTCTTTGGTGGCAGGGTCTCGTTCAGACTGCTCACACTTTGGTTCCCACTCTTCTTCCTTTTCTTCCAATTTTATCCCTCCTTTTGTCCCTGAAGGAACTTATCTTAGCTGGCAAAGACACCAAAATGTATCCTATGAGAACCGTAAGCCTGCTGTAGGTCTACCACAAATTCAGCTATAAGTTTTCTATTAGTCCACTGAAAAAAGGGACACCTAATTAGTTGTACAGAAGGAAAAAATAAGTTATCCAGGAGAAATACAACTATTCCTGACTCTAGACCATTTTCAGATGGGCCATCAAAGAGGCCACTTTGTGATGCCATTAACAATGCCCTCAATGGCACTGCCGAGCAGGCAGCCGGGGCTGGGGCTAGGGTGTGTGTGCATGCTGGGGTCTTCATGCGGCCAGCCCTCCCAGGCTTGCTTGGGAGGCAGTGCCGAACAGCGAGGATGGTGAAGTGGGAAGCAGTGAGGATATACCTGCCACATCACGCCCAGGCCACTCCCTTCCCTCCTTCTCTCTCTTCCCTTTGGATTTCTCTCCCTCCATTCCTCCCTGGCCAGGCCTTCAACCTCCCAAAAGCATCTTTGGACACCGAGAGGAGTTTAAAGATGCTCTTACACACATTCAACCTCTCAGACAAAGTAATTGCACCTCTAAAAATGGGGAGTCTGGGATCTTTTCATTTTCTTCCAAAATTGCATTTCTGGACAAGAATTATGCTTGGCCTTGACATTTAGTTATTAGCTAAATCTGAGGTTAGGTAGAGAAACATTTGATGGAATTTTCAATTACCAATAAAAATCAACTATTTCAAGTAACAGGAGAAAACGTTGGGAAAAAACAAAGTTGGAGTGCACCGAAACAAAACTCTAGGGGTCAGTTCCCAAGACCAGCCAACCAAAGCCTCGCAGGGTCCAGCCGACGGTGGGAGCATTTGGCCAGTTTTTTGCCTCAACGAGCCATTAAACCAGAGGTCTCAACCTGGCCATTCTTGGGCTCAGTCTGGTGCACAGATGTGGTTTTTTGGCCAGCAGATTGTCTGCTTAATTGATATTTAAATTAACTGATATTTTAAAATCAGAAGCTTTTACATTAACAACACAGAGTTCTGGCTTCTTTTGAAAAGAAAAAAAATCAGAACATCTGGTAACACTGGGCCCACATTCACACAAAACAAAACACAGAACCATCAGAAACACTAGCCAGGAGCCAGGGCACAGAAGGGTTTTCAATCAATTGCTTTCCTTCCCTCTCTTCTACAATCCATTTTTAAATTGTAAAAACGTGTCTTACTTCCTGGAGGCATTTACCTGAAATTAAACTGCTGCAGGATGTACCCTCAGTTTCTGAATCACATATGGGCTCTTCTTGTACCTGTTCCAGTATGTTACATTTACTAGATGATCACCTTTTCTTCTGAGAGCTAATCAAATGTTCTCTCATTTTATATATATATATATATATATATATATATTTTTTTTTAGATGGACTCTTGCTGTCATCCAGGCTGGAGTGCAAGGGTGAGATCTTGGCTCACTGCAACCTCTGCTTCCAGGTTCAAGCAATTCTCCTGTTCAGACTCCCGAGTAGCTGGGATTACAGGCACCCGACACCACGCCCAGCTGATTTTTGTATTTTTAGTAGAGACGGGGTTTCACCACGTTGGCCAGGCTGGTCTCAAACTCCTGACCTTAAGTGATACACCCGCCTGGGACTCCCAAAGTGCTGGGATTACAGGCATGAGCCACCGTGCCCGGCCAACCGCCCACTCCATTCCATCTCGAGTGTGATACGGCATGTAGACCGGGGATTGGGCCTCTTCTCATCTGATAGGTGCAAATGGCTGGCTAATCACATGCCACCCAGGTATTCCTGGGGTTGATTTGTGGGTTTTTTCATCCACAAATCTCTCCCAGATTCCGGCTGGCAAAGGGAGTCAAACGGTTCCTTTTTTTTTTTTTTTTTTGAGACGGAGTCTTGCCCTGTCGCCCAGGCTGGAATGCAATGGTGTGATCTCGGCTCACTGCGACCTCCAGCTCCCGGGTTCAAGTGATTCTCCTGCCTCAGCCTCCTGAGTAGCTGGGATTAAAGGCACATGCCACCATACTTGGCTACTTTTTTGTATCTTTAGTAGAGACAGGGTTTCACCACATTGGCCAGGCTGGTCTCAAACTCCTGACCTTGTGATCCACCAACCCCAGCCTCCCAAAGTGCTGGGATTACAGGGGTGAGCCACTGTGCCCGGCCAAACAGTTCCTCCTTTCTAACTGTTTCCATCTCCCCTGCACCAAAAGGGCCTCAAGGATTCTACTACCCCTTTTATGCAGAAGTGTGTTTGCCTGATCCTCTGTGTGATGCCTTTAACCTTGGGCAGCAGCTAAAAGGGTGTGAGATGTGAGTAGAAAAGTGGCCCGCAAGACCAAGGGTACACTCCGTACCCCTCCCAAACCCTGCCAACATCTTGGCAGGAAGGTACCGGCAGAAGAAATAGGGGTGCCTTTTCTCTGCTCTGGTTATTCTTTGTAAATAATATGATTCACCCTTATGTCTCTACCTTGCTTAGATGCAATCTTCCAGGCTCTCTGAAAGCTGAATACCAATGAGCTGCAATTACATCATTAGGAACATGAAAGTCCTGTTCACTGTCAGCCCGAGTGGAGAGCTAAAATTATCCTGCTTTCTTTATAGTTCCAAGTTCGTGATCCTTGGGCCAGTCAACATAGGATGGTCCTGACAGCAAAGGAAAGGGTTTCCACGCAGAGACTGGGCTTGATTTTACTAAGAGAAGCAGTGGGCTTGTTTGTGTTTGTTTTTTTAACAGAGCCAAGGGAGATCAAGCGGAAGCCACATGAACAGGCACCTCACTCCACGGTGACTGGCATTGATGGGGCCCTGCGAGCATCTCTGTGAAGCCACATGAACAGGCACCTCACTCCACAGTGACCGGCATTGATGGGGCCCTGTGAGCATCTCTGTGAAGCCACATGAACAGGCACCTCACTCCACGGTGACTGGCATTAATAGGGCCCTGAGAGCATCTCTGTGACTTCACATTTCTGAAAGTCCATAGAATCCACCAGCCTCATAATGAGCGCTCGTCTACAAGACGCAAGGACACAGCAGACATCCAGGCAAATCACGACATACTACGCCAATTCTGGTTCAGCTTCCTCTTTTACAAACAGTGATAGAGCAGTCCCCAAAAGGCAGACGGCTGGGTTCCTGGATCAAAACACTCCTTTGGGCAGCTCCTTGATGCTGGGGTCAATTCTGCTACCATGAAATAGAAGATCATAGGGGTTCCCTATGGTCAACAGTAAGCAGCTCATTTAAAGAAGTCACCTAAGGCAGGAGGAGGGGAGAGATGTTCAATTCAACCCCAGGCTCAGATTAAAAGCTTGATATTTCTATCAGAGCCAATTCTGGTGCTAACCTGGAAGCAGAGGGATGGGAACTGCAGATCTGTTTCACTTAGGAACCCACAGAAGAAATGCAGTCCTGTGGCTGAAGTCTGCACCTGAGATGGCCATGGAGCCATACTGAAATTCCCTTCACGTGGGGCTGGCCACGCTCAGCTCAGTCCTTTCCACACACGGTTTGTTACAGAAGGTCCCTCTTGTACACATGCCACTGGGATTCGACTGTGCTATTTTGCTTTTTTCCCCAGGAAGATGCTTACAGATAAGCCTTTCTGCTGCCTGGATTACAAATAAGGTTCTTTCAATGCGATGATGTTTATTTGGCATAGGAAACAGATTGCAGCAATGCAAAAGAGCACACAGTCCTGCGGGCCCATCATCCACTGCTGTGCCTCCGCGGTAGCCCTGTCCAGACCCACCTCCCACTGCAAGCTCCTGGAGGACAGGGTCTGGTTTCTTTCTACTGCACAGCCAAACCCTCGGCAAATGCCTGCCCAGTGAGGTTTCTATTCGGGCACAGAGCTTGGTCTATCCCAAGAGCACTCTTAGAGGCTACACCTGCATTGCAAAGCCAAACACCACTCCGAGAGACTTTTCAGAGGAAAGAAGGGAACGTGACACACACTTCTTAGCATTTTGAAGGCAGAACTCCTTTTTTGTTTGTTTGGTTTTTTTTTAGAGACAGAATCTCGCTATGTTGCCCAGGCTGGAGTGTGTGGCTGGTCACAGGCGTAATCCCATTACTGATTAGCACAGGAGTTTTAACCTGCTTCATTTCCAGCCTGGGCTGCTTCATCCCTTCCTAGGCAACTTGGTGGTCCCCCGTTCCCAGGAGGTCACCAAGTTGATGCCAAACTTAGTGCAGACACCCACAGAATTCCTGGGCTTAAGCGACCCCCCCCCCGCCTCAGCCTTTCAAGTAGCTGGAACTACAGGTGCAGGCTACCATGCCCGGCTGAAGGCAGAATATGAAGCTGGGGGCAAGGTGAGCCACTCAGGGAAATTTACAGTTCCTACAGCAAGAAGCCTTTGTGTCTTGTCCATGGGACATCTCTAAACAGCAGTACTGACTTGGTGTTGGCACCGCAGGCATTTGTGTTTTCATTAAATTTCATCTACCCTATCTCCCTCAATTATATCTTCCTTGAAAGCAAGAGGCATGTCTTCTACTTCGTAATTCCTCATGGGACCAATCCTATGGCTCACACACACAATGAGCCAAATAAAAAACTGAGAATAGGCCAGGCATGGTGACTCACACCTGTAATCCCAGCACTTTGGGAAGCCCAGGCAGGTGGATCACCTGAGGTCAGGAGTTCGAGACCAGCCTGGCCAACATGGTGAAACCCCGTCTCTACTAAAAATACAAAAATTAGCCAGGCATGGTGGTGGGCGCCTGTAATCCCAGCTACTTGGGAGGCTGAGGCAGGAGAATCGCTTGAACCCGGGAGGCAGAGGTTGCCGTGAGCCAAGATCACACCACTGCACTCCAGCCTGGGCGACAAGAAAGAAACTATGTCTCAAACAAACAAACTGAGAATAACAAACTTTCCCATGGACTGTCTTTACAAACAAACACTGAATGTGAAAGCAACTTCTATAAGACCAGTAACAAGACTACAGAGCCTGACTTAGCAGCTGGCCAGCATCGCGGAGGAAACGCCCTCTGACTACACATCTGTTCCTGCATTCACTCAACAAACATCGAAGTACCTGGCATTGGTCTGCACAGCATAAACAGAACAGAAGGGCTGCCTCCCAGTCCCACCCCTTCCATGCATTCACTTCCTCACTTGTTCTTTTAGGAGACACCTGTGTCAGGCATGACGTGATGAACTTTTAAAAACAGATTCAGTAGTACCAAAATACTCATAATGTGCAGACAGACAAAAGAACTGGAGGGAGTCGTGTTTTCAGACACAGGAAGCTTCTCATGTGCTCCGCCTGGACCTCATCTCTCAGCCTCACACTCTGATCCTCAGCAGCCCCCACTCTGCACCCAAGTCTTTGGATGTCATCCCGGAGCTCCTAGCTTGCCCGGGAGGCAGAGCCATCAGGTAAGAGACATTCACATTGACAGCAAACAATCCCTCTTGGGTTCTTCTCTATACAGTTTTCCTTTTAATTAAGAAAATACCTTTTCCACTGATGTTATTTTAAAATAACAACCTCATAGTAGACTTCTGATCTCTACCACAGGGCAGGTGCATCCCTCCCTTTTTATGAGTAATTCCTGCAGGGGTTACAGCACTGCCTCCAGGTCACACGGGCTACACAAAAACACTTAGCCCAGTTTTCTAACTCCCAGGGAGTGAAGGAATCACTATTTTAAAAGGTGGCAAGCTTTTTTCTCTTTTACTCAGATTTAAGTCTAATAGAAACTGACAGGCTCGATCTTGGTTAATTTTTTTTTTTTAAACATGAGAACAAGGTTCAAGAAATTCATCTTCAGGTGTCAGAGAGACGAAAAGAATCCAATAGCTTTTATCTTCAAGTCCTACATTTATGCATCTCGTAGTGAGGGTGGTGGCTGGTTCCCTTATAATGGAGGGCTTCACGCCTAGTGAACAATGGACCTGAATTTATATCACTCGTAAAGCCTTCCAGACATGACGGTTACACTAACGTCCTGACATGAGGCAATCTGCAGAGAGATGGAAAGTGTGGTTGGCGAGAGGTTAGTGCTGCCTCTCTCTATTTTCTTCCCTTGTACCAACTGATTTCAGACTGAGGAACTTGAAGACAGAGTGACACTATGAGCTCATATAACTCTCCTCAGCTCTAAACTCGGCCACAGCAGATGTGTTTTTAAAAAACGAATAGACTGAAAATGACATTTACAGATGAAATGCTGTGACGACTGAGATTCATTTCAAAATAATCAGCGGAAGAGGAAAAGTGGGTGGGAGGAGACATAAAACAAAGATTGGCTAAGGGCTGATAGTTATTGAGGCTGCATGGATATTATAATATTGGGGCATCCAGAAATACTACATGATGCTTTCCACTTTTGTATATGTTGGAAGGTTTTCATAGTAAAAAGAAAAATCCTATCAAGAGACTAGCAAGGTTTAACAAAGAAGGCTGATTTAGGTATAAGGATGGTCAAGATACACTGTTAAGTGAACAAAAAAAGATGTACAAAGGTATAGAGAGTTTATTTACATATACACACACACACACCCTGATAAAAGTATAGAAAATTTCTGGAAAAATGATAACCTTCATATGCTACTTAAAACAAAAATGTATCACTTTTTAATGATGAGTTTTAGATAACAATTGTTTTCATCTGATGTGGGGGGGGCAACAGGAGGAAAGGGCATAGTCGGCTTGAAAATGAGATAAACATCTCCATGGGCCAGAAATGGAACAGAATATATTGGAGATCAGGGCTACAGCCATGGCTGGAACCTGGAAGCAAGCAAAGGCCCAGATGTTCACCCTCTGTGCAGCGTAGCAGGGACCGAACACCCCACGCACGGGGGAAAGCGGAAGCCAGGCTCATGCGTGAAACAGGGAGTGGGGGCTGCCTCGGGCACAGTGCTCGGTCTCTCCCCCCGTCCTCGTCCCTTCCTCCTCTGCTGCAACTATACTGCAGTCTACATTCGTCCCTCCCCCCATCTTTGATCCCCTGGTTTCCAGTATTCTCTGGGATATTAAAATGTTCTTCACTACTGCAGACTAGTTATTTTCTCTTTGTAATACTGTCTGTTTCTGTTTTGCAAACACCTTACATTGTTTAGGGTAAAGCCATAAAAACTGGTCTGCATAGATAAGACACCATTAATAAATGTATGATGGTAATTTCCGCAGAAGCGGGAAGGAGGGAAACACGGTACCAACACCCTAGCTAGCTGCAAGGAAGCCAGGAGATAACATATCCAGTCTTTCTGTCTTCCATAATGGCAGGCAGGCTTCTATGGCAGAGAATTCCCAAATTCTAGGAAGGGGGTTTAGATGCTGAGAAGCCAAAAGATGAGCAATAATTTTGCTAAGTTGTCAGCAGCCCCAATTGTACATATAAGGAAACTGAGGCTGAGGTTAAGTGACTTCCCTGGGTTCACAGAACTTATCAGTGGCCAAGCTGGGACTGTGGATAACGTTGCCACCACCACCCAGGAGTGCTGCTCTGTCCTAGGCACTATAAATACATTATCTGATTCAATCTCCCTCAACTCTGCCACATATAGTGTTATAATCTCCATTTCTCAGCTAAAGAGACTAAGGCTCAGAGAGGTCAAGAGGCTTGCCCAAGGTCACACAGCAAGTAAGTGGTAGAGGTGGTCAGTCCACATGCTCCCTTCTTCCCTCTGTGCTGGCGCTCACTCCCTCCCCAACACTCCCCTGGGAGCCCAGCACCAGTCCTTGGAGTGGGATGACGCAGCCTGCAGAGAAGCTTTCCTTCCCAGCGTCTGGAAGAACCCGAGGCTGGCACAGCACCATCAGCAAATAAAACCATGTGACTTAAAAAGGTGAACGAGTGGACACGATTAAAATACTTAACACAAAAGCGAATTCCCACCTGGTGGCATGTTATCAGCAGCTGACAGGAATAGCCTGCCGCTTCCTCCTCAGGGTGGGCCTGGGCTCACACAGCACACAGCCGGCCCGCAGAGCCCGGGGAGAACGAAGCCGGAAGCCTGTGCCGCCACCAACAAGCTCCCATTCAGAGGATCCTCAGGCGGCCAGCTCCACAAAGTGACCATAACAAAGGGCCGCAGCCCACATACACACACACACACACACGCACACTCTCACTCACACTCTCTCATACACACAGTCACACGCACACTCACACACTCACAAACACACACACTCACACTCTCTCACACTCACACTCACACACATGCTCGCGCTCTCTCTCTCTCTCTCTCTCTCTCTCTCTCTCTCTCCATCACTCCAGGGTCAGCAGGAGCCCTGAAGCCTGAAGCCAAGGCATGACCAGGCCTCCTGGTCCCAGTGGCCTCCCCAAGTGACCCAGTCCACAGTTTGGCTTCCTAACTCCTGCAGAGTGGTGACCTCAAGCCTGGAGCCTCACAGAGACCTTGAGGGCTGCCTCCCACCCCCTCCCTGTCTTACCCTGGTTTCCCTGCAAGCTCCACTTCCGTACCCTTTGTTCCTGTTCACTCCAGGATCTTGTAGGAGAGCCAGATCACCTGCTGCTGCTAAAAAGGGAACTTTTACAATCGTGGGTAGAGGTGGGCAGCCAGATTTAGGAAAAAAGCGGGATATCTGTTAAAATTTAAATTTCAGGGTCAGGTGTGGTGGCTCATACCTGTCACCCCAGTACTTTGGGAGACCGAGGCGGGCGGATCACTTGAGGTCAGGAGTTCGAGACCAGCCTGACCAACATGGCTACTAATAATACAAAAATTAGTTAGGAGTGGTGGCTCGTGCCTATAGTCCCAGCTACTCGGGAGGCTGAGGCGGGAGAATTTCTTGAACCTGGGAGGTGGTGGCTGCAGTGAGTCAAGACTGTGCACTCCAGCCTGGGCAACAGAGAGAGACTCTGTCTTTAAAAAATAAATAAATAAATAAATAAAATTTAAATTTCAGATAAACAATAAACAATTATTTAGTATAAGTATGTCCCGTGCAATATTTGGGACATATTTAACATACAAAACACTTATTTGTTATTTATGTGAAGTTCCATTTAACTGGGTGCCCTGTATTTTAACTGGCAACCCTATATGCCTGGGGGAGGGACTGAGTAGGAGGAGCCCAGAGGAACAAAGCATCTGGTAAAGAAAACACAAAGAGGAATGAAGATTATGGGAGAGAGGGAGGGAGGGAGGGAGGGACGGGAAATGCTCTTTAATGAAGGTCTCTCTCACAGCAGAAACTTCCACTGTTACTTCATTTGAGTTCTCCAGTAATTCTGTGTGTTAGAGATACGTATCCCACTTACAGACCAAACAACAGAGGGTCAGAGAATCCAGTGACTCGCAAAGTGTCACACGGGGAATTCACTTCTGAGTACGACCCGATGCTATTTCCTCCACATCAAGCTTCTTCACCCGCTGGCACACCTTTATAATTGTTATAGGCTGCACATAAAGGGGGCACAGCAGTTTACTTTTCTAATACTTTCATAAGGAAACAAACTCAAAATGGCGCATCTTTACAAAATACAGTTGTCTATCTTTTAGATTCTCCTCTTGGCCACTTATCCCAACTCAACTCATCACCACTGCGGACCTGTCCAGGGGGTTAGCTCCTGATGAAGAGACAGAGAAAAGGTCAGAGAAAGGAAGGGTGACGCTCCATCCAAGATGACTGCAGCGCTCTGATTTGCAGATGGGGAAGGTCACGGGATGCTGGACGCAACAGAGTCTCAACAGGGACCCGAGAGAGAGAGGCTCCTCTCTCCCTACACTGATATCCCACGATCCCCGTGTCACTTTCCAGAAAACACTGTCAGTCCCATGGACCTAGGATTATAAAATCCTGTAAGATTTATACAGAAAATATAAAAACTTGGGGAGGGGGACTGTGAAACAACGTGAAAACAACTATTTGTCAAATGGACGGTGGGGAGTAACTCCCCCTCCCGCACCTCCTCCAAGCTTCTAACACTCATGGCACCCAATACAGGGGAGACTGCCATAAAGGTGACTTCAAATGTGCCCTTTCGAGGTAAAGGAACTATGGGACAAGTGACTATAAAAATGACACAGCTGGGGAGAGCCAAATCTATTCCTGCTCAGCAAGTTTCCAGATTAAAATGTGTCTGCTTACCTAGTCAAGATTTGGTTTTGTGCTGTTTTGTTTTTAAATTTTCCTTTCATATAGATGCTAGCATGTTCTTCTTAAAATAAAACACTTGTCCACCTCACTCCCCTCTCTGGGGAGACCCCTTGGTGGTCAGAGCCCACTGCCAGTTCCACGGAAGTCCCAGGCAGGGGCAAGAGGCCACCTCTGTGGGAAGCAGTCCGATGGCCGGGCTGCACATCCCCCAAAACAGCAATGGCGAAGCCCAAGGGCTGAGACCGCCTGCTCAAGAGAAAGGCCGGCTGCCCTGTCCCTGCTTCCTCTCTCCCCTTCCATTCCCATCCTCTTCCTTCTCTCAGCCTCCCCACCCTAACCCCACTCCCAGCCAGCTGAACACTCCAAAGCAGCAGACAATTAAGGCTGGATCTCCCAGGTCTCCAGAGGTCCCCAGTCTTCTTGGGGAAGAAGGCAAAAAACATGCTTAATTCCTTGTGGGCCAGCCACTACCAAGCCATTCCCAGCCCCAGTATGAGACTGCAAATGTTACAAGGCAACTCCCAGAGCCAGCGGGGCACACGGCAGTGCAGGGCTGTCATCTGCAGACTCCATTATTAAAGGTCTCTAGAAACATTTCAGCTGAGGGGTGGAGGGAGGGAGCATGTAAGGAGTATAAGTCTCTGTTGATTTTTGAGTGCCCAGGCCCTGCAAACGGCATTCTTCAGACTCCGCTGCAGCGGAGGTCGCAGTTAGCATCGTACATAATGAAAATTAAAGATGCTCAGGGTTAGAAAAACTCAGTTTCATTTTGAATCTAAAATCTTTCAGAGCTTTCTTTCGGGAAGTCCAGATGATTAAACTGATTTTAAGTTGCACTGTTTATAAAATCCTAGATCTACAGAAAACACAAATTCTGGCCAACCCTGTGTAAGCACGCCATTCCAAGTTTCCACTTACATTACATGAGACGATTCCAAAGCAGGCCTTGAAGGCATCGGAGCTGTAGCTGCATTTAATACTTAGCCCAGTTTAAACACCCCATGACATCAGTTCTCCCCAATCCCTAAAGAGCTCGCCACCAGACAGGCAACTTCCAGACGGAGGGAGGACAATGAGGGTCCAAAGGGCTGTGACCCCCAATGCCAGAGCCAGGGAGGCGGGACTTAGAGCTCAGCTCTTCTCCTTCTCAGGTGGGGGAGCAAAGGCCCCAACGTGGCAGAGCTGGGACTAGTATCTAGGGCTTGGGACTCTGAGGTTCCCTCTGTTGTTACAGCAGGTAGCTAGTCAGACATGAGCAGGGCAGGAGAGGGCTCCACCACCACCAGGAATGTCGGGCGACCATCAGCTGATGGTCAGGCAGTTGTCAACCGTCTCTCTAAAATGATAATTGGATGCAGCCAGTGCCAGGGAAGGGCAGGGTCCCAGTAGATAGAAAGAACCTGAAACTGATGACCAGCAGCTTCCTGGTAAGATCTCACGAGTTGGGCACGTGGGCTCAAGCATGTGCACTAGGAGGCAAAATGGTGGACCCTCCTCTAGGAAGGCTGGACTGGTAAGGGAAGAAACCAGGGAATAAATCAGAGGAACAAACCATCTGGTAAAGAAAACACAAAGAGGAGTGAAGATTAAGGGAGGGAGAGAGGGAGGGAGGGGAAATGCTCTTTAATGAGGGTCTCTCTCGCAACAGAGACTTCCACGTGTTACTTCATTTGAGTTCTCCAGGGAGCGTGTACACGACCTCAGTAAACACACAGTGCTCCCTCCCAAGGGCTGGCAGGCCACCTTCAGGGAAGAACCGGGGCAGGAGTAACGCAAACCCCAGAACCACACCAGTGTACGAAACCCCAAGTCAAAAGTCACACAGCACATTTGATCTCTCAAGTCACCCACTGGCCTTCTCCCAAGTGTACTTTATTTCCTTTCATTCCAGTCTAAAGCATTTTAATAAACTTTCACTCCTGCTCTGAGACTTGCCTTGGTCTCTCACTCTGCCCGAGGCCCCTCAAATTCTTTCTTCCGAGGAGGTAGGAAGTGAGGGTGCTGCAGACCCACATGTATTCACTGCTGCGCACACTATCACCTCCCTCTGTTGGACCAAGGACCCCAGCAGAAGATCTTCCGGGTATCAAGGGGAGGGAAGCAGCTGGAGAGTCTTCTACAGTTAAGATGGCAGGTGTTTGCCCAAACCCTCTCCTCTTAAGTCGCCAACCCCTGACCTCAGAGGAAGAGGCCTACCCAGTGACTCTGGGGCCACACGTGAGAGGATTATACAAGGGAGAAAAGTCCACACGGCCCAAGGAATTATCAGCTCATTCAGGGGCCTTGCAGGAATTTCCTGTTATGTGATCTGGGTCATGCAAATAGCCACAACCGAGCTGAAGCTGTCTCTTCACCCCCTCCCTCTGAGGGGAAACACAGGCTCTTGACACACTAGTTGCCTGTACTCTGCAGCTCTCCAACGACTGGGCCTCCCTCCAGGAAGGTCCGCAGGGAGCCAGCATCACAGTGCGCACTGAGAACAAAGAGCGGGGCATGCCTGCGGGACAGCGAAATCCCAGCCCTTTCCGAGCAAACTCGGCAGCTCTGCTCTGGGTGTGCTATACCCACTGGAGAAACAGCCAGCAACATGAAACTCTCCAGACCCAGGGCCACGGGCCTGGTTTATTGTAATCAGAACCCACTTCAGCTGTTCCTTTCCTTCCCTTTCTTTTTTTTTTTTAAATTATAACATGTAGAACAAGAACACACAAAAAAAGTGCGTGCAAACACGAAGCTAAGCACCCAAGTGGGGAACTGAGACCTTGCAGCTCTCCAGAGCCAACCCACCCCCACGCCCCCCACCGCCTGCCATGCTGGCTTTGGGAAGCATCACCCCCTTCTCCTTTCCCATTCTCCGCACCTGCGCATGTGCAGCCCTAAAGGTTCCAGTTTGGTTTCGCTCTCATTGCATGGAGCCGTTCCCTTTTTTGCTGTTGCTGTATAGCACTCAATTGAATGAATGCGTTTTATTTATCCATTCTGCTAAGTAGCACATTTAAGTCATTTTCAGTTTTGGCTACTACAAATAACACAACAGTGAATATTCAAGAATGGTTCTCAGGTCCTGGAGTTTCTCCACGACACAGGCTTGACAAGCAAATGCAGCATCATGCGGAATGTGCTTCGTCGTGCTGACTACTGATGCCAGTCTGTGTTCCGACGTTGTGCCACCTTCCCTCCCTACAAGGCCACCAATCCACCCACTCTGCTAATAGAGAATGGGAGTCACTGGTAACTCACAGGCCAAGAAAGCCCAGCTGGTCACTCGAAGGAAAGTTAAATCTTCCTCTGTAAGGCAAAGCCCAAGATTTTAAAATTCTGAGCTTAACCAGATCCAACAACCAAAACAACTGGGCTTTTCAGAAGAAAAAGGCCACAAACTCCTGCAAAATAATGAGGTAGCACCTATGGCTTGGGACAGACCCACCTGCCCATACGATCAGCTGTAAGCAATAAGTACAAATGTGTTCCCAAGATACTAAGTGCAGAAGGATTGGATGCCAGTAAATCCCAATCTGCCATGGGTGGCAGAAGAGAGCGGGTGAAGGGTGGGGAGGGGTCGTGGAGGCGGCCCCCCTGCAGTCATGACGCACCTGTAAACTGGCTGCATCTCCTGGGCTATGCCGATGATGGTGCCTGGCAGGAAACTGTCAAATTCCTCAAACAACTCCCGGATGTTGGTCTTAAACTTCAGGTCTAGGTCCAGCTGAATGATCCGCAGGATGTCTGCGGGAAAGAGAAGAGGATGATGAGACACAGGCACACCTCCTGGGAGGCTCGGCCACGGGCAGAAAATGAAGTGGAGGGCAGAGGAAAGGGCACTGGACTCTTATTGTTGTCAGTGAATGATGTGAAGTTACCGCTGGAACAAAAGGCCTTTCATCTACCAGCAACCCCTCCACACTATCATTCTTCACAAACGACTGCCCATGTCTTTTCTTCCAACTGCAGACATCCATTTTGCTTAAAACTAGGTGACCACACACTCCAGTGTCGGCCTGCTGTCCTGATGTGACTGTTAACCGTGCACCATTTCACTCTCAAAAGTATCTCATTTGGATGATACCTTATGTGGACACCCTACTTCCCTACAAAAAACTCAAAGTGGGCCGGGCACGGTGGCTCACGCCTGTAATCCCAGCACTTTGGGAGGCCAAGGCGGGTGGATCACAAGGTCAAGAGTTTGAGACCAGCCTGACCAACATCGTGAAACCCCGTCTCTACTAAAAATACAAAAATTAGGTAGGCGTGGTGGCAGGTGCCTGTAATTCCAGCTACTCAGCAGGCTGAGGCAGGAGAATTGCTTGAACCCAGGAGGCAGAGGTTGCAGTGAGCTGAGATCATGCCACTGCACTCCAGCCTGGGCAACAGAGCAAGACGCCGTCTCAAACAAACAAACAAACAAAACAAAACAAAACAAAACAAAACAAAACAAAACAAAACAAAACAAAAAAACCTCAAAGCATCCAGGTGTTTCCTCTTTGGAGCACAGGTGGTAAATGACCCACACAAGAGAGAGGTAAAAAACATTATGCTCTCAAGCCTTTATCGGTGCGTTCTGCAAACCCAGATATGTGTTAAGTGAAGATGCTGACCAGAGCGAAATGGCTGAACGATCTCAGATACCACTGTGTTTTTAATCGACTACCTAAAAGACAGGATGAGCCCAGATTCTTCAATGTCACAATCACCTGGCACCTAAGAGCTGCCTGCTTCCATTGCATCCAGATGCCTCCGGGCTAGAAGTGTAGGAGGAAGGCAATGGCGAAGGTCATTCCCCCATCCTTCACCCAGCCCAGCGTGACCAGGATCCTAGGTGTTGTGCCGGACACCGGGCTGACCACAACCCTGCCCTTAAGAGAGACATGCGGGTGGCAAAAAGCACAGGGAGGGGCCAGTGCTGAAGCCTGAAATGGAAGAGCAGCTGTGGGAGGTCCAAAGAGAGGGCGCATGGGGTTCAATGATGAAGCGGCGAGAGCAAGTTCCTGGTACCTGGCCTGGGAATCAGAACACACGAGTGCAACTTCCAGTTCTGCTGCTGATTGACCCTGTGATCCAGGGAAAGTTATTTTATTTCTCTGCACCTCAGCTGTTCCATTTGCTAAAATGGGGAGGCTCTCCTGTGCCTTGTGTGGGAAATAGCTTATGGACAGTGTTACAGGGATCCTAGAGACCTTGAGGAACAGAATTCTGGAGCACAGCATCACACTGGCCAAATGTAGAATTTATGGGAAAGCAATTTAAGGAACTTGGGATAATTTTGCTGTAACTAAAGAAACTCCTGATGGGAGGAAGGGCCATGCATTTAGTCAGCCCGTCAATCATCACATCGAAAGCCCACCACCTGCTACAGGCGCTCTATCTTTCAAGGCCATCTAAACCCTACTTATTCTGCAAGGAGCAGTCTAAACACCCCAGATAGGCCCTGCAGGAGTCATGGCTTCCTGCTCTGTGCTCCCCCCACGGCTGGCTGCCTGCCTGTGGTCATGCCCACCTGCATACCTGTCTCACCATCCTTCTAGAGAGGGCATTCCTTGAGAATGGGAATGTGCTGGGAGGGCGGGGCTCAGGACCATCACATGCTTCTGGATGAGCATCTTAATCTTGTCTTGATATACCCTTCAGTAAACCGAGCACTTCCCCTGCACTTTAGGGACCAGCTCGGAGTAAACCCGGAAAGGTCCTACGTAGGCCTGAGACACCGGAATCTGAGCTGCTTCGATGTTATTTACAACTTCTCCTTCCTAAAGCACCTTCCAGGAAGGATTTGCTTAAAGTTGGTAACACTTCACCAGGTGAGGTCCACTGACTAGGAAGGAGACAGGGGGCAACTCCAGCACAAAGTGACCCCTTCACACCGATGTAAAACGACTGAGATGGGAGGCCACTCCCTTCAATTCCCAGAGGCCAACAGGCCCCTGTGCAGCCTGCACTGTCATGCAGGCACCTGTCCAGGAGGTTAGCCCCTTTATGTAATTATGAAATAAGATGCCAAGTTGCAAATGTCACTGTTGAAGAGAAAGATGCTTACTAGGAATGCTGGAATTCATTAGGATGAGGTTTCTAAAGGGGCCTGTTCCTCTGGCCTCTGGTCCTTGATGTAGCTGTCTCTCTGTGGGAAATATGTGGGGGCAAGAGGGTTACACAGAACGCTGAAGGCATTGTGAGGACAAAATGAGACTGATCCATGGAAGTGACATCACAGAGAAGATGCTGGTTGGAGGATAGCTGAAATGATAGCAGTAGGACCACCGAAATGTAAGGAATAAATGAACGAGATAACTGCCCCCAAAGCCAGGAAGACATGAAACCTATGAATCATGAGGCAGAATGTCTGAGAAAAAGGAAGACTAGACAGCTACAAGACTCACAAGAATGGCCAGCACCCAAGGTTGCCTGAATGTCCACCATGTCCAAATCTTGAGAAAACACAACAAAAAGAATGGCATGGCAGATCTGAAAAGCCTGGTTATAACTGAGGCCACTCTACCCATTTTACAGATGAGGAAGCTGAGGGCCAAGAAGAGAGACTTGTCAGGCATTACACTCAAGCTAGGTGGCAAAGCTGATCTCAGAACCCAGGTCTACTGACTCCCTAGCTAATGCTCTTGTGTTTATTAGCCCCGTCACCTCCAACCCACTCCCAACACAGGCCATAAACTCCTAGAGAGCAGAAAGCATCATGTAATGGACCAAACGGTGTGCACAGGACTAACCAGGCACCCAACACAACCAGCTGTGGAGTATCTGCAACTCATCCCATGAAAATATCAGCATGAAGACGAGTGAGTATAAGCTAAAGGTGTAGCTTTTAAGACCTCCAAGACCCTGTCACCATCATTGCCGCCACGGCCCTGGCAGCACTCCTCAGGAGTTCCTGGCTGTCCAGGGGACTATTTTCAGGGCTAAGAACACCTACGCCTTCTGCCTGGGTTTGAGGCCTGGTTGGCGGCCAATACCGCTGTACAATTACACCACAGAGGGCCACATGCACGGCCCCAGTACCAGCTGGGAGATTTTCATTCCCAGGGGGATGTGCGGTTGGAATTGGCGGTGGTGGATCTCACATCCAACAGAAACTTGGGTCGCTTCTGAGCTGGATGTTTCTCTGTCAAAGCGCTCTTCTCCATTTCCCTCCTAGGACATGGCTTGGGCCAACTCAACTCATCATCAGCATCCAATTAAACCAGCCACAAGCATGTCATCTGACCATGGGCAGAATTGCAACCCAGAGTGAGTAATTAATGACACCCAAAAATAAACAAAAGGAAAAAAAAATCCAGGAGAAAAAAAAAAGTGAGCCTTCTGTCCTCTCCTTTCCCTTCTCCTATCCCCAGAAACAATTCTTGGCAGACACATCTTAACACACAAAAAGCAACACGCAACAAAATAGATGAAGAAATGATGCAAAGAAAAGACATGCTCAGGTAAGCACAGCACCTACTGCCCTGGGCAACACAACAGGCCTTCAGGGAGGGGCAGGTGAACCACGCAAGCGCCCCCTGTCTTTCTGCTTTGAAATGGCTTCAGAGATTTGCAGAGATAAATATTTATAACACATTAGAGGGCTTTCACCGCAGAGCGTCACCCCAAATTCCACTAACTGGGAGAGGGTTTAAGGAGAAGGGGAAATGATGACAGCATTAAGCTATGTGACTCCAGCGTCCTGAGGCTGAGGACCTGGAAGCAGCTGCCTGGAAAGGGAGCTAATTTTCCCATTGTCCACTTTGAAATATTACAGCAATATGCCACCTGCCTCATCACACTCTGGTGTTTTTAAATTGCTGTTCAGTAGCACCTCTGGCCTGCGGGAGCCAAAGGGCAACTGAAAGGGGTGGAGACTTCCCCTAACAGTGAGAGGATCCTGACCCCAGAGGAGTTGTTTTGAGGCCCACAGGACAGGCACGGTCCCCCTGTGCTCCACCAGCCAGACCAGGCTGGCTTTTCGCACTGGAGGGTCTGAGCATGTCATAGAGGGTCTGCCCTGCAACGCACAGACCCAGGCCGTGTCCCCAAGGGGATGTGCAGTTGGAATTGGCGGTGGTGGATCTCACATCCAACAGAAACTTGGGTCGCTTCTGAGCTGGATGTTTCTCTGTCAAAGCGCTCTTCTCCATTTCCTTCCTAGTACAAGGCCCAGCCACAGGGCAGCTGGCTCACTATAGGAATAGGGGCTACAAAGGAAGAAAGGGAGCATGCCAAGGGTCCTAGGCCTTGGCCACAGATTCTAGGGGCTCCTCCAGCCTGACCAGACAAATGTTCACCCTCTAGGAGCAGGGAAGGCATGTCTGTGTGCCAGGCCCTGAGAAGGCTTTGCATGCTGACTCAGCCCATGAACCTCCATCATGCCTCCTCGAGGTGGTTGAGAGTATCTTCCAGTTGCAGATGAGGAACCTGATGCTCAGAGAGTTTCAGTAATTTGTTTAAGACAACTCAGCAAAAAAGGCTCAGGGTGGACAGCAATTACAGATTCGCCTCACTCGATAGTTTGCTTGAGCCACGACACGTTTCTGAGAAAAGGCTTCAGACATCTCTGAAGTCCCTTTTAAAGTCCTCTTATCTTTATGAGCCAGAAACGCTTCCACATCAAGGGTGAAGACAGCAGACAACCCCAGATCATCTCTGTGCAGTGGCTGGGACTTCATGGACAGAACCCCCAACCACGACCACCTCCCGCAAGACCCTCATCCCCAAGAAGCGTGAAGACTATTGGGATTCCCTTTCATTGACAAAGACCAATAGAGAAACTTCTGGAAGAAAGGGTTTTATGCCACAAAAGTTGAAAGGAAGCTTTTAATGACAACAGCCAACTTGTATCAATGCATTATACTCACTGAAACATCTAAACACTCTATGAGATATATATATATATATATATATATATATTTTTTTTTTTTTTTTTGAGAGGGAGTCTCACTCTGTCACCCTGGCTGGAGGGCAATGGCGCAATCTTGGCTCACTGCAACCTACGCCTCCCGGGTTCAAGCAATTCTCCTGCCTCAGCCTCCTGAGGCACGCCACCACGCCCGACTAATTTTTATATCTTTAGTAGAGACGGGGTTTCACCATGTTGGCCAGGCTGGTCTCGAACTCCTGAACTCAGGTGATCCACCCGCCTCAGCCTCCGAAAGTGCTGGGATTACAGGCGTGAGCCACCATGCCCAGCCCCGAGATTAATATTATTTCTATGTGGCTGAGTGCAGTGGCTGATGCCTGTAATCCCAGCACTTTGGATGACTGAGGCAGGAGGATCACTTGAGCTCGGGAATCTGAGGCTGCAGTGAGCTGTGTTCGCACCACTGCACTCCAGCCTGGGTGACTGGGTGACTGGGTGACAGAGTGAGGCCCTGTCTCAAAAAAAAAAAAAAAAAAAATTCCATTTGACAAATGAGGAAATGGAGAAGTATAATAATCCAAGATCATGCAGCTGGTCATGGTAGGGCTCGAAACCCCAAGTCTGTTGGGGTCGACAGCCTGGTGCCTGCTCTTCATCGCCCATGCTGCCCTGCCTTCCGGGCTCCCGGGCAGCCAGGATACGGCCAGCGCTCAGCTTTGCAGGCTCTGCTCAGACAGGAAGGCCCTGACTCTCACTGAGCTAATCTATGTTTTCCACGTTAGCATCCTGCCCCTCCTCGGATGGTCGGGGGCAGAAAGGAAACAGAGTTCACACAGTGATTTATGCAGCCTGTTAGCAGCTCTGGTAAAAGGTTTTGGGTCCAGGAAGTTGAAATGAATAACCACAGCCAGTTTTATATATTCGCTGTACAACAAACTTTCTTCTAGACTTACTCGCCCCCTCTCAAAATGAAGCATGAAAAACTGAGTGTCAGCTATGGCTCAGCCATGGCATCGTTTATAACGCCCAGCTCCTGTTTTGTGGACCGAACAAATTACCATGAGAAGACACAGTTTTTGCTTCAGCAACAGTGTAACATGAGTCTCCTTTCTCATCCTTAGCACCTTCTCCGAAGAGGTATAAATCATATCCTTTAGGATAAGACAATTTATTTTGAACTTGGCTGAAAAATTTGGGGGACTTATATAAGACAGCACATATAACAGCCAATGTAAATTTCCCTCTCGCTTCTATTGCCAATATGAAGTGACAGCTCGTGCACAGATTGATGTAGTTCAATACACAGGGGAAATGGAATTTGAGATCTGAAAATCTTCCATTTCTATGGTAAGGATGTGCTGGCCTTTCCACAGTTTACATCTCTCTAGTGTCTGCTATAAGCTGGTTTTTTTTTTTTTTCTCCAAAAGCTTAAATTCTTTCCTATTTGAGGCAGGAACACATCTGGACTCTGTTCACAACAGTTAGACTGATGATGCTTGGTCTTTCTTCTTCACCAACAGGCTTTTTTTTCAGAGACCGCTGGGAGGGAAGCTGTAGAAAGCAATCCTTTTTGGATAGAATTATCAGGTGTTTTCTGAAAATAATGATACAGATACCACTGGTTGCCCAAACTGTCACAGTTCAACTTTTCACATTCTCCATTTTGAGATTCTTTATCAGAATTATGGGCTCTTGTTTCTAATCTCACCTTCCAACCACTGTCTCCCTCTTGAGTGGCATTTGAGCCCATGCCACCTTATGGATTCAGTCTAAAATTAGTAAACTAACAAAGGTTCCATCCTGCTGCCTGCAGCTCCTCATCCCCACACTGTCCCCTGACACCTGCTCCTGCCCTTGGCCCTGCACCCTGTCAGGGCCTGTCCACTGCAGCCTTGCCCCTTCCATTGATTCATATGGCAATGACAATGATAGGACTAATTCCTTATATTTCTATGGCATGTTGCAATGTTCAAAGTACATTCCCAGCCCATAAAACTCCTTCCCATACTTTAACTTGTTTAATCCTTACAGCAACCCTAGGGGGCAGGTGCATCCATGTGGATTGGGTTTAACTGCATATCATAGAACACCTCTAGTAGCAACAGTTTCAACACACAGAAGAGCATAACTAAGCCACATCCACGGAGGGCATGGCTGCTCCAGGAAGTTATCAAAGACCCAGACGGCTTCTGCTTTTCTCCTTTGCTATCCTAGATCTCATTTCCATCCTCAAGGTACCTCATGGTGCAAGACGGGGGCTGCTGGGGCTCCAGCCAACTTGGCTGCATTCCAGGCAACTGAAAGGACCAAAGAGAAAAGACACCCTGACCTTGCTTCCTGCACTGAGGCAGACTCTTTAAGCATCCTTCCTGGAAGTCTTTAACATTTCTTCTCATATCTCACTGGACAAAATTTAGTCATATGGCCATACTTAGCTACAATGAAAGCGGTGAAATGCATTCTTTCATGGGCACAAGGTTACCCCCAAATAAATGGGATGCAGTTGTAAATAAAAAAGGAGAGAACTGATATAGAGCAGGAACTAGCAGTACTTCCACAGAAGGCAAGAAGGAACTATACCCACTTTACAGATCAAGAAATAGAGGCCCAAAGAGATTAGGTGTTGCTACGGTCACATGGTCACTAGTGGCAAGATGGGAACTAAGTCCATGTCATTGGCCCCACATCCAGATCCCCTTTCCCTGTTCATGGAGCCTCCTTGCTGCAGTAGAGCCGCTGCTGTGTTTCTGCATGGACTCTTGCTTGCTCCCCCTCCAAACCTTTGTTCAGCCCTCAGCTGTCCCCAGTTGGTCTATCAACAAGATCCGTGCCTGCCAGCCCCGAGCTGCCATCCTGAAGGACTACTGTCCTCCATCCCCTGCCTCACATTTTGTTCCCTCTTTGTTCCCTGCTTTGCTTCCCTGCATTTGTGTCCCACTGGGTCCCTTGGAATCCAGGCATGGTCATTAGCAAGGAAGACCAGGCCAGAGATGGCCAGATCCCAGCAATACAGACCCTCAGAGTAGGATCACAACCCCACAACTATTTCTGCAATGCCCAGGGAGTTCTGTGAGCAGGATGCCTCACCTTGCGGTACCCATACCATACCAAGATGGTTGACACCTCCTGAAGTTGTTTCTGATGGCCAACCTCTTGTGTGACTATGACCTTGTTCCATTCTGACACTGAAAACACATTTCATGATGGACGTGGACGCTTATCTGTGGGTCCTTGACTACAGTGCCTAAGCAAACACAAATTAGTGCTTAAGTGCAGTTTGGTAAACAGAATCTTTGCAATGATGGAGTCCATTATGGGAAGTGACTAAGCGGGTTTCTTGGTGGTGAAATGTATGGGGACTTCTGCTCCATGGGAAGGGGAGAGTCTGTATTTCCATTGAAAATTGGAGCCTGGACTGTCAGCACAGGGGCCAGTCCTGGACTTCCCTGCCTTCCTGTGTAAACATGAAAACATTTTGTGTTCAAGTTCTAGCACCTTGGCTACCTCTTTCGTGTCTCTAACATGAAGGTCTCCGTCTGCTGACAGCAGTTCTCCCCATTGTGAACAATGAATCCACCACTCTTTCCTGGAGTTACGCTGTCTCAGTTCCTCTCCCCCAGCAGACTCATCCTTCTCCAGGTGGTGCTCTCCAGCCTCCTACCATCCTCTACAGGGTCGCAGGCTACAGGGTTTCCTCAGCCTCCTCCAGCCAAGTACAGCGGAAGCACTAACAACCAAGAGAGGCGCAAACTCCTGAGATCCTCTCCCAGGAAGGGCAAATGATTGGGACCAGGCAGAGAACAGCCGGCTTCTCACCGAGGGGGAAGACGCCCATCCCCAGCCACAGTGCCGGACTTCTCCCTGGGACCATGGAGGGGTGCGGAAAGAATGGGCCCACATCATCCCTTGTGCTAGAAACTCACATCACAGCAAAGAAAAACGTTTCTCCACTTTATGAATCCGGAAATACCTCTCTGACCTTTTCTAGCAGGAGGAAAAAATATGGCCTTAATCTTTTCAGTAGCAAACATCTTTCACCCTGTGACAGTTTGCAAACTGACTAGCCAATGGTCAAATGGCTCTTCAGCTTTCCCGTCTCCTGAGCCAGGAATCCTAACAAAATGTCATGTTATGTTAGTGCTGTTGATACTACACCTTCTAAAAAAGATGGACGATCTATCACCATCTAGGAGATAATTAAGTCCCTATATCTCAGGTACTGGGCTACACACTTTACATATTTTGCCTCACTGAACCCTCACACACAGGGCTTACTGTCCCCATTCTCTAGCTGCCTCCTCCCTGACAGGTGAAGTTTCATTGCTTTCATCTCTGTTTACTGAGGTTGAGAGGAGCCCCTCCTGTTATGAGTCTGATAAGAATGACACAGGAAGGCGGGGAAGTCCAGGACTGGCCCCTGTGCTGAGAATCCAGGCTCCAATTTTCATTGGAAATACAGACCCTCCCCTTCCCATGGAGCAGAAATCCCCACACATTTCACCACCAAGAAACCCCCTTAGTCACTTCCCACAGCGGACTCCATCATTGCAAAGATTCTGTTTACCTAACTGCACTTCAGCACTAATTAATCTATTTTCCCATTTTAATTAAATTTTAATTTCATTTAATTCATTAGTTTTTCTTCTAATTAAATAACATTTGAGTTATTTTAATTTTAATTAAAGACATAAAATACAATGCACCAAACTGACAGAACTGCAGCTGAGTGCAAAAAACGAAAGAGAAAACAAGGTTTTAACCCATAAATATTTCAGCATGCACTTCCCAAGAAACAAGGACACTCTCTTTCAGAACAACAGTACAACATCAAAGTCCGGACACCAGCAGTAACACCCCGATACTATTCCATCCCCAGCCCCATTCAAAATGTGTCAGTTGTCCAAAGACAAAAACACAGTTCCTGGCCCTGGATTGCATGTAGTTGTCCCACGTGTTCTATCTGAAATGATTCCTCGTCTTCCAGGACTTAGGACAATTTGGGGAATATGGGCCATTTTTTAATTCATTTATTGATTTTGAGATGGAGTCTCACTCTTTCACCAGGCTGGAGTACAATGGCATGATCTCAGCTCACTGTAACCTCCACCTCCTGGGTTCAAGTGATTCTCCTGCCTCAGCCTCCCGAGTAGCTGGGATTACAGGTGCCCACCACGCCTGGCTAATTTTTGCATTTTTAGTAGAGACAGGGTTTCACCATGTTGGCCAGGCTCATCTTCATCTCTTGACTTTGTGATCCACCCACCTCGGCCTCCCAAAGTGCTGGGATTACAGGCGTGAGCCACCACGCCCAGCCATGGGCCAATTATCTAGTAAAAGTCCTTCAATCTAGGTTTGCCTGATGTTTCCTCCTGACTAGACGCAGACTGTGCATCTTTGTCAGGAAAGCCACAGAAGCAATGCTGCGTTCTTGCGGTGCCATGTCGGCAGGCACATGGTGCCAGTGTGTCCTATCACTGTGACGTTAACTTTGATCGCAGTCAAGCTACTATTTTTCTCTTTGTAACGACAACATTTTGTGGGGCAATACTTTAAGACTCTGACAATATCCCATTTCCTAACAAATGTTTACCTGTTTGTTTTAGCCTCCGTTGATGATTCTTGTCTAAATAAATTATTACTATGTTGAGCGGGGCGCAGTGACTCATGCCTGTAATCCCAACACTTTGGGAGGCCGAGGTGGGTGGATCACCTGAAGTTAGAAGTTCGAGGCCAGCCTGGCCAGCATGGTGAAACCCCATCTCTACTAAAAATACAAAAATTAGCCGGGCATGGTGGTGTGCATCTGTAATCCCAGCTACTCGGGAGGCTGAGGCAGGAGAACCACTTGAACCCAAGAGGCGGAGGTTGCAGTGAGCCAAGATCACACCACTGCACTCCAGCTTGGGTGACAAGAGTGAAACTCCATCTCAAATATATATATATATATATATATATATATATAAAACTATGTCGATTGCCAAAAGGTGACTTTCCAATGCCTTCACTCCTTCTACATTTATTAGCTGGCATTCTACTCCACTGTGCTGACCTCATCCATGCTCAGCCAAGGAGAGCTTCCTGGGATCACCCACTTATGGTAGGTTGTGCCAAGCATATTCTGCCCTTCCAGTATTCCCCAAAATGCAAATACCAGAAGGCTCCGTGGTGCCTCAGGCAGGGGAACTGGACAAGGCAGAAGTGTCAGAGCTGCTGGGGCTGGAGCTTTGGGCCCATCATCCAAGTACTTGAGGCAGCAATGACCCTCTTGGAAAAATCTCCAGGCTACGGGGTCACTGTCCACTCTTACTCGATGAAGAAACAATAACTGCACACCACAGGCAGCACCAGAACACCTTTTCTTTCCTCTATTTGTTTTTTTAAACAACTGTTGACATGGGCTCTCCATTATTTCACAAAATGTGAACTGAGAGATTTTCGGCAAGCGTGAATAGGTAGGGCCCTGGGATAGAGCCGTGGCTCACAGGCCTGGCTATGGCACTGCGTCCAACCATGAGCAAGCCATCACCAGCTGTCCCAGACTGTAAGGATGAGGGGTTTGAAATGAATGTGGTCTGAGACCCCTCCCAGCCCTACCATCCTGTGATTCTGAACAGAAATGGTCTTTGCCCCTCACTCATACCTTGTTTTTCTCAGAACAGCACAAATATATCATCAGACACAGGAGATATACTCTACTGCGTTGTTCTCACCCATGCCCAGCTAAGCCGGCCACAAAATCCCTAGTGTGTGCCAAGCACTATGCTAAATGTGAAGGTTCAGAAATAAATAGTATCTTTCCTAGCCTCAAAATGCAAATACTGGAGAGTTTTTCACTAAATATCCTCTGCTGCCACTGCTGCAGCTGCTTCCATCCTACCCTGGTCCTGAGGGCAGCAGCCCTGCTCCCCAGTCACCCAGCAAGCATGGGCAGGCCCTGCTGAGAGAGGGCCCTGCCTATGGAAGGAGAACCAGAGACTGGGAGGTGCTGGGACCTGCCTTACTACTGAGAGCTCCCTTCTTCTGCAACATTCCTCATGATCATTCAATATCACCATATGGAAACCAACCTTTCCTTAGTACCTACTGTGTGCCAGCCCCTGGAATACTGGAAAGGCCCCCACTTTCCATTTCGCAAGTGTTGAAAATTCAGGTCCATGGTGGCCTGTAATAACCTGCCTAGGGTCACACGGCCAGTGAGTGACACAGCAGGAATGCAAGTTAGCCCCCACCCCCATCACAAAGTCTGAGCTCTTTTGCCTCAATGTGGTCCCTTTAAACAGGGCTTACCTCTGATTCCACCCACTCCCTGTGCAGTTACCTACTTCTGGGAAACAAATCACTCCAAAACCTAGTGGCTTAAAACAACAGTGTATTACTATCCCTGACAGTTCCGTGGGTCCGCTAGGCTTAGCAGGGTTGTTCTGATTGTGGGGGTCTTTTGGGTGAATGCAGTAAGATGGTAGCTGGGCTGGAGGCCTCTAAAGGCTCAGCCTGCCTGGCTGACTGCGATGGCTACACAGGTTGCCAGTAGTCCCTGCTGGCCGCGGCAATGCACTCAGCAGGGCTGTCAGCCTGAGTGAGCTCATGTGGGCTCTCCCTGATGCTCAGGCTCCATCCCAGCATGGCAGCCGGAGTCCAAGAGAAAGTCTGCCAAGGTGAGTGTTCCAGGAGACCCGGGCTGAAACGGCAGGACCTCTTGTGACCCAGCCTTGGAAGTCACTCAGCGTCACTTCCACTACATCCCATTTGTCAAAACAAGCCACAGTGCCAGCCCAGATTCAGGGAGAGGGACCAACACAAAGGTGTGCATACCAGGAGGTGTGTCCCTTAGGGGTCAGCTTTGGAGACCAGCTGCCACGTACCCTCATCCCACAGTGGGATACAGATATAGATGGTCCCCGCCACAATGCGGTTCCACTTAACAATTGTTTCAACTTTAGGATGGGTTTATCAAGGCATTAAATGTATTCTCAACTTAGGATATTTTTTATTTACAGTAGGTTTATTGGGCTATAGCCCCCACCATAAGTAAAGGAGCAAACTGTATTTTAAATTTCTTCCTTATACTTTTCCTAGTTTTCTACTATATACAAACACACACACACTTTGGTAATCACAGGGATAAACATTTGAAATTATAATTATATAATATCATAATATATGTTCTATGCAGGAGTATTGGTGTGTCAAATGTATATTAATGTGTGTGTGTGTGTGTGTGTATATATATGTATATATATATATATATATATCTTTTTTTTTTTTTTAGATGGAGTTTCGCTCTGGTTGACCAGGCTGGAGTGCAATGGCATGATCTCAGCTCACCGCAACCTCTGCCTCCCAGGTTCAAGCGATTCTCCTGCCTCAGCCTTCCAAATAGCTGGGATTACAGGCATGCACCATCATGCCCGGCTAATTTTGTATTTTTTAGTAGAGACAGTGTTTCTCCATGTTGGTCAGGCTGGTCTCGAACTCCCGATCTCAGGTGATTCACCAGCCTTGGCCTCCCAAAGTGCTGGAATTACAGGCGTGAGCCACCATGCCTGGCCGTTAATGTATATATTTATATATATGTGTATATACACACACATATGAAACTAGAAGAAAATATACAAAATACCACGGGAATAAGTGTGCAATTATTTTTAAAGTATTTTTCATGTTTCCAAAATGGACATATATTGCTTTTGAAAATATTTTAAAAGAAATTAATTAACTACCTCACAGAAAACACCCATCTTTTAGTCAATGTGTATGAGATTTAAGGCATTTACCATGACCTTAACTTTCTTTAGGATTCCTTCTCAAGGTCAACAGAGGTACCTATTTATACAACCTTCTTCCGAAGCCAAGTCCATTCCGAAGCTTCTGCATTCTTCCTGCTTCACCACAAGATGGTTTACTGGGCTTCTAAATGCATTTTTCAAAAAAAAATCAAACAATAAGCTGAGAGTTCATCTCACCTGGCTTCATTTCCTGTCATTCATCTAGCTGCATTTATGCTGCATTTCCCCATCTCTTCTTGCCAAGTACATCTTGGAAAGAGCAGGTGCTCTGAGTATCTGAGCAGCTTAGAAAAATCCTCAAGCCTCCGGAGACTGAGCCTTTCCCAGAGGCCAATTTGTATTCTCAGAGCTCCAGGCCTAAAGGAACCCACTAAGCCAGAGCAGTGACTGTCACCTGTAATCCTGGCACTTCGCGAGGCCAAGGCAGGAGGATCCCTTGAGCACAGGACTTTGAGTCCAGCCTGGGCAATGTAGTGAAACTCCATCTTTACCAAAAAAAAAAAAGTAACCCAGCTATGAAAGAGCAGCCTCAGAAATAGGTGAGGGCACGAGCTCACGAATGGGAAAGTTCAGGCAACCCTCTGTGTCCAGGGAGGTAAACTGAGGCAAAGCAATTCCCTTCCTGTCAGATTTAAATGACTGTGTAAACCTCACTGCAGACAATGAGGTGGGAGGTGACGAACTTGCTACTGCCTAAAATGATACGGACCATCCAAACCCAACAGCAAAAGCAGCCAAGCGTCTTCCCTCTGAGTCAACAGCCAGCAAAGGCACAGGGTGAGCCTGGACCACACGCTTTGGGAACTGAGCATGGAAAGAGCTGGGCACCTGGGCAGGAGATGCCAAAGGCAAGCCTAAGTTCTCCTGGCAGCCCTACGCTTCCCAAAGGAGGGCGGGTTCTGAATGGCCAAGCCCTGGGGTCTGTTACCAGCGTCCACACACATCAGTGGCTCTCGGAGCCCGAGATGGCGTATTTGTTGAGTCAGTCAGTGCTATTTTTACCCGGTCACTTTCCAACCATAAAACCAAACTTCAAATGTCATCACTTGGGGTGGATTAAGAAATCTGACTTGGCCTTTCTTGGGGTTTAATTTCCTACACACCTGCAAGAACGAAAAATGTTGGCATTCCTATGGAAACATAAGACATTTTAACCTTATCCAGGCAGGATGGTATCCGGATTATTGGTGTCTCGATTGTAACCTTAAACCTGCAGTTTCCCGATCTCCATGGATGTCAAAAAACAAACAAACAAAAAGCGTGCACTGCTCTGATGAGGCAGAGACGCCATGCCCTGCCCTTTCTCTCCTCTTCCAAAACAGGTTGCTTCCCCACAGGTCTGTGTTCATGGTCTGGTTCCCAGAATGCCAGGTCAGGGCAAATTTGCTTTCTGAATATTCTAGTCCAATATCAAGAGATGAGGTCACCTCTGTGCAATTCATACAACAGTTATTTGTGACTGTATTGGAGTCATTAATAGTTAAGTGATAAACATCCAGGTACAGAGTTTGGTAACTGTCAGTGATGGAAGATTTGAACAATCTTAAAAGAATTCCCAAGTGATTTCAGTTATAAAGCCAGGCGTTAATTGTGTGGTCACAGAAACGCTGAACACGTACCAAAAGGAAAAGGGATGTTCCTTTTCCAGGGGAGCCAGTTTGAGTTTTGTTTTCTTTTTAAAACACTTTTACTTTCATTCATATCTTAAGTACCATCATGATGGTTGGTAACTTTAATTCCTTTAATATAAACAAAATTGATCAAAAGCACTTCTAGCCCAGGTGATCTGGGATTTTCTACTCCAAGACAGAGCCCTTCTGCTTTCCAAAAAAAAACCTGGAACTACACCAAAGTTTCCTCCTGCACCTAACGAGAGGCTTGCCATGCTGGAATAAAAACAGAAACCAGATGCTGCTCGAAGTGTTTCGCATAGGAGGAAAAACACTGCCCCAAGAAGTTACCAGCTGGGCACTGCTGAACGTGAGCACGGTCCCAGGTTCTCTCCGGGGCCAGGGAAAGTACCAAGCCGGAACCTCTGAGTGAGTGTCCCATCAACAGTACCTGTAGCCAGCAACAACACACTGCAAAGTTCTAAGACACGGATGCCTTCCTCGTTCATGACTAACAACTTTGCATTCTTTCAATCATTTGACAAATATTTTATTACACCCCTGCTGTGTACCAGGCACTGCTCTAGCCACTGCAGATAAAGCAGGGGAAAGACAGGCATGGGTCCTGCTCCTGTAACTTACAGACTAGACAAGATGGCCTCAGATGGCAGTAAGTGTTAAGGAGAAAATAAAATAGGGTGATTGGGGGAGAATGTGACATTGCGAGAGCTACTAGAATCAGATAGGAAAGGGCTTTTCAAAAGGCAACATTTGAGCTGAAACTTGAACTGTGGGGAAACAGAAATGCAAAGATTTGGGGAAAGAGAGTCACTAGTGAAAAATCAAGGAATGCATTTCGCACACTTCTGTTAAAAGGGGGGAAGGAGAACTAGTGGAGGCGGAGCATGGGTGAGTGACGAAGAAAGGTATTAAAGCTTAAAGCCGTGGGTAGAGAGCTAGGTGGACACACCTGATCGGGTGAGGGGCTTTAGGCATTAGAGAGGAGTGGTTTGGCAGCCCCCTGGGGCTGATCGACACCCCTACTTTGAAGACTTGGCACCTCTCCATGCCTCTACCTTGATGCTGGCGTCCTGGTACACGTCTTGCGAGTCCATCAGGAGCTCTGGCTCTCTAGACGGTGCTCCCAACAGTGGAGATGCTCACCCTGAGAGATGTCATAGAGCTCTCCCACTAGGGAACTGCATCTCCCCTGCATTTTAGGTCCACTGGCTAACTTTTGTGAGGCTGGGGTCCAAAGACAGAGAGTGTGGCTGCTACTCCTCAACGAAAGAAAATACCAGGAAGGCTCAGGGAAAGATGCAGCGTCTCCTCCCCCAGCATCTGCCTGGCCATTATGGTCTGGTTCTGCTCCTGGCCTCATTCTCCTCTGTGCTATTACCTAGGAGGTGCTCGACACTAAGTACCATTCTGGTTCATATAAGACTGGGCGGCTCCCAGCGCAGGCTTGCTATGCACCTAAAAACGGGCATGAAACTCTCTTTTTATTCACTGAATCGTATGTTCCCAATGATTAAAAGCATCATTTTAAAGACCTTTCATTTTCCTTTCTGGTTGTTTTCAAATGGCCAGTGAGCTTCCTACTTTTCCAAATTCCCTTCCTCCACCCTCCCCACCACAGCAGTCCACCGACTCGGGGTAAAGTATGGGCTTGGGGGAATCCTACTGAAAGGCATCGTGGATAAAGCGAACGTCCCTTTAGAAAGCAGGAGGAGCTTTGCGTCTCAGGCCACCCCGCACCTGCTCGCTGTCCAGGAGAGCACCCAGCTCCCACCAGGGAGTCCCTCCTATGGGCCTTCAGTGGCAATGACCTCATTTCCCTGATGGGAAGTGCGGAGATGTCACTGCTGGGGACTTCCCCAGGTCACAAGACTAGGGGCTGTGTCAGTAGGCACTGGTGAGAACAGCCTCTGGCTCCCTCGGGTTGCAGGAGCAGAGTGACAAACTCAGAGTCCCTCAGTCAGAGGATGGAGAAGAAGCCCAGGGCAGGAGGAGGACCCCAGGCCAGGAAGACACTTCTCTGGTGACTTTTTTTTTTAATGAGGGCTGTAGATCATTTCATTTGTCAGCTTCATATCGTGCCAGCCTTGCTACTGGCAATCAGGAAACCTTCCACACGCCACCCCATCTTTGTCTAGAGACCCTATACCCTCAAAAGAAAACGAGGCTTTCACTTTTCCTCTGCAGAGGAGGCAGAAGAGTGGATCCTGGGATGAGGAACCCCACGGGCTCTCTTCCTCACAGCAGTCCATTCTTTTTCTTCTTAGGACTTCCCACAGTTGGCAATTACACCTTTTTTTTTTTCCGAGATAGGGTCTCCCTTGGTCACCCAGGCTGGAGTGCAGTGGCACAATCACAGCTCACTGCAGCCTTGACTTCCCAGGCTCAAGCGATCCTCCCACCTCAGCCTCGTGAACAGCCGAGACCACAGGTGCACACCACTACACCCGGTTAATTTTAATTTTTTTTAAAAGACAGAGTCTCATTATGTTGCCCAGACTGGTCCTGAACTCCTGGGCTCAAGTGATCCTCCTGCCTCAGCCTCCTGAGTAGCTGAGACCTACAGGAGCATGCCACCATGCCTAGCTATTTCCTTTCCTTCCCCTTTCCCTCCCTCCTTTCTTTCCTTCCTCCCTCCCTCCCTTCCCTTTCTCTTCTTCCTCTTCCTCCTTCTCCTCCTCCCCTTGGCTGCCTCCTCCTCGTCCCCTTTCCCTTCCTCTTCTCCTTCTCCTTCTTCTTTTCATAGAGATTGGGTCCCACTATGTTGCCCGAGCTGGTCTCGGACTGGACCCAAGCGATCCTCCCTCCTTGGCCTCCTGAGTAGCTGGGTCTACATGAGTGTGCCACCGTGCCCAGCCACAGTTGTACACCTGTTTGTTTACTTATCTATGGTTGGCCTCTCTCATAAGACTGTAAGCTCCATGAGGGCTTGGATTGTCCCCTAGCACAGTGCCTGGCATATTCAACAACAATTTTTTAAAAGGAGGAAATATTCCTATTATTTTTTAAAAGGAGGAAATACAAGACTCTCAGAACCAAGTTCACTTGGTAAAGAGCTTCCCCATTTAAGAAACGTAGATCAACTATGAAAAAGCTCTACCCCAGAGCAATCGGGGCTGTGCCCTCAGAGCCACAGTTGCTGAGCATCAAATTCTGCCAGGGCAGAGCGGTCAGGGAAGTATACACAAGCAGTAATGCTCAGCCTAAGTCCTCAGAAGACAGTGACAGACAGTGGCCTAAGTCCTTGGAAGACAGAGAAGTCCTCTCCCCATAACAAGAGAGACTCTTCTACAGTCAGGAGGGCCACGCAGCATGTACTGGCTGAGCACCAGCCCGGCGGACAGGAGCAGAGGGCAGGAGCTCTCAGGAGACATGTGTGAGATGGAACTGGGGGAATGCGGACAGAAGGGAAGTCTAAGACTATTCCTTTGTTTCTGGCTCAGGCAACCTGTCATTAGCCAAGATTCGGAAAGGGCACAATTAGGGAGAGGAAGACAATGAGTTCTGTGTTGCGTGTTGACTTTGCTGCACCCATGGGCTGTTCAGATGGAGATTCCTAGGGGTAGTTAGGATATGGGTCTGGGTGTTTCAGAAGCAGGTCTCAAGTGGACACGGTAGTAAGACATCACTAGTGCTCACCCACACTCTGCCTTCCTGGATCCTTGCAGCGAGGTGGCCACATGACTAGCTCCTGGCTGATGGACTGTGAGCAGAAGTGCTGCGTGCGACTCTGGACTGTAGCAGTGAGAAGCCACTGCAGGACCTCAGCCACTGCTCCCCTGGAAGCCACATGCTCCAGATGGCGTCGTTACAGGATGGAAGTGGCCTTGATTCCTGAGTCACTGCTTAAAAGGAAGATGTCCTAGAGAGCCAGTGCATCCAGAGTGTTTGTGTGGGGAAAAAAAAAATTATGTATGAAGTCACAGAGATTTCAGTCATGTTTGTTATTACAGCCCAGCTTAGTCTAGCCTTACTAACACAGAAGTCATCAGCCTATAGGTAGCAGCTTAAGTCAAGACATTGATAAGGTGAGTAGACACAATCTTTGTTCTGCCCACACACCTAAAAGATATGACACAATTTTTTTTTCTTTTGAGACAGGGTCTCACTCTATCGCCCAAGCTGGAGTGCAATGGCATGATGTCAGGTCACTGCAACCTCCATCTCCTGGGCTCAGATGATCCTCCCACCTCAGCCTCCCAAGTAGCTGGGACTACAGGTGTGCACCACCATGCCCAGCTAATTTCTGTATTTTTTGTAGAGACAGAGTTTCACCATGTCATCCAAGCTGTAATTTTAACAATAGGACCACACTCCAGTAATGACCTGAAAGGGGGAAGAGGTGACGCTCCCCTGCCCTGGCATGCATATTATAATCCTGGGCAGAGGACGGGTGTGTAGAATGTTTAAATCCTCTCCCAGTAATTCTGATCCTCTGTGATCACCCTTCTCCCCCAAGATCTAAGAAGAACTTGTATGAAATGAGATAAGAAGCAGATCTTGAATATTCTGTCTTCAGTTTCAAACACAACAATCCTTGCTTGTGTGCCATCAGTACGTTCCACCCCTCTGACACACTGGTATAATTTGATTAATTTATCGTGTTCATTAAGCTCCCTAGCTTCTCCAGTTCCTCATGTTTGGAGATACATTGATGTTGATGAGGCTGGAGAGCTGGAGGAAGCAAGACAGTAATCTGTATCCCACACCACAGCTGGCACTCCCTTACACTTACCTAAGGACTCTAAACACGCAAAAGGCAGATGTTTGGGGTTGGAAATGACAATATGAAAAGCTCAGTAAGAAGATGCGAAAGTCACAGTTCCCATGGTAACCCTCCTTACCTCACAGAGCACAGGCCCACAGGGTCTGCTGGAAAGGTGATCTGAGAGGTAGGACAAGGCCGACTCCTCGGAACCAGCAAGAAACTCTCAAGCCCCCGCCTAGGAACTAACTCCCCGGCCTGCTGCCGCTGCCGACATCCCCCCTCCAGCATGTCGGGGACCATATGCCGCCCTCCTCGCTGGGCCCTCACATCAGCACTACCAGCCAGGGGTTACTCCAGGGAAACGGAAGGATCCTGCTCATAAAGACTGCGTCCCCCCCTCAGGCTTCTACAGGAGCCCTTCTGCCGAACTCCTCAGCCTCCTGTGGGCTTCCGAGGCTGTCCATGCAGAATTACTTGCTCCCTCACAGTACTAACTCACACAGTTCTACGGCATGCACACAATGTTATATTTAGGCATTTGTGCATCTGTGATGCGTCCTAGACAGTGAGGCCCACAGAGGTATGGACTGTATCTTGCCCGTTTATCCCTGGTCTCTAGAACAGGATCTGAAGAAGGACCTGAATTTCAAGATGACCTCGAATGAATTCAAGATTCTGTCTTGAATCTTGAATATTTTCATCAAGGACTTACTAGAAGATAAAGATACTTACTAGGCTTGCCAAGAGTATGAAACAAAGACATAGAATGGCAAAGAGGAAGGGCAGAGGAATCAGTCTCTGACACAACCTGGTGGGGTAGGATCAATGCACCAACTCAAATTTGGGCTGAACATGAAAGCCCTGCAGTGGCATCATGCCAGCCAACCACACAAGTTCATGGCCATGAGACCCGCCTTAGCAGTAGACTCAAAAATGGGGAGATGGCCAGGTACGGTGGCTCACAGTGATAATTCCAGCACCTTGGGAGGCCGAGGGAGGACGATCGCTGAGTGCAGGTGTTTGAAAACCAGCCTGGGCAACACAGCAAGATCTCATCTCTACAAAAATAAAAAAATAAAAAATAAAAAAATTAGCTAGGCATGCGCCTGTAGTCCCAGCTACTCAGGAGGCTGAAGTAGGGGAATTGCTTGAGTCCAGGAGTTGGAAGTTACAGTGAGCTATGTTCATGCCACTGCACTCCAGCCTGAGTGACAGAGCGAGGCTCTGTCTCTTTAAAAAAAAAAAAAAGGATGGAAATGTTGCCTTTGTTGACTGGGGTATCAGTTACAAGGGTATATAAGTTTGTCAAAACTAACTGAACTACACACTTAAGACCTGTGCATTTCATTGTATGTAAAAATTTTATCTTGATAGAAAATAAATGAAAAGGAGGTATGACAGTCTGACTCCATTTTTTGCTCTTTAACTGCTGACAGCTTTTTTTTTAAGCCCCATCCCTCGCTCTTCCCCTTCTGCCCCACATCTGGGCAAGCTGATAAGAAAGTCTGGATGCTCTCCCATTTGGCTGCAGCAGAAGGTTCAAACCATGTAAGCCCCTGCCCACACGGAACCCTCACCCAAACCTAACCCCTAATCACCATACAATCCCCAGACCAGTCTCCTTTCTCCCTTCTCTTCCCTCTCTTTCATTTTCAGACCAGCTTGAGAAACCGGCCCCGCTCTCTCCAGAAAACCCTATTATGTGGTCTCGACGTTCAAATCAAATTCTGGGTGGAGACCATCCTGGAAATGTGGAGTGGCCACAACAAAGGGCACACACAGAGGATTTGGTGCCACTGCAAACTCAGTGTCTCCAGCAGGACGCGGCCATCAAATAAGCACTTGGCGCGGCTCCATCAGCAGAGGCATGGCTCCCTGGTTTCACGCGGGGAGCTGGGAACAGCCGTGTACTCTGCACTCCGGTTTGTGTCTGCCTCGCTCCCGGTGCCCAGCTCTGAAGCACGGTCTTCACACCTGGGCCCTGTATTTGAGGGGAGCAGAGACCAACCGCTGTGCATTCAGAAGCAGGTATCTGGAGAGCGGAGAACCTAGAAATATTTCTGCCGGGGAGCACACGGGGAAGCCGGGACTGTTTCCCCTGATGGAAGGCTCTCTCTGAATTTGTAAAAGAAGGGAAATAGGCTTCTTCATTAAGGTCGAGAGTTGAAGCATCAAGAGATAAAAGCAGGTTTTGGAAAACATTAGAAAGAGTTTTCTAAAATATGTCTGAAGATGGAAGAGGCTGCTCTGAGGGTGGCAGCTCCCTGTCCCTGGGCCTTCACGTAGTTTCCACTGGACAACCCCACACTCCAGGGAGGCCATGGAGGAGATTCAAGAACTCATGATAGGGCCGGGCACGGTGGCTCACGCCTGTAATCCCAGCACTTTGGGAGGCCGAGGCGGGCGGATCACAAGGTCAGGAGATCAAGACCATCTTGGGCAACATGGTGAAACCCCGTCTCTACTAAAAATACAAAAATTAGCTGGGCGTGGTGGCACATGCCTGTAATTCCAGCCACTCAGAAGGCTGAGGCAGGAGAATCGCTTGAACCAGGGAGTCAAAGGTTGCAGTGAGCCGAAAACCGCCCAACGCCCCCCACCCGGGGGGACAAAGAGAGAAACCCCCTAAAAAAAAAAAAAAAAAGAAAAAGAAAAAAAAGAACTCAGGATCGTACCTCAGAGTTTTTCCAGCCCCAAAACGCTCTGACCCAATTCAACAACTCCCTTATCTCCACTAAAAACTTCAGTGTTCAATACTCTGACCAGAAAAGGATATGGAAGCTCAAGAACTGGTTTTCAGTCACGTCCTATTTACACTCAACTTGAACACTGGCCAAAGAATCAGTCAGCTGAAGAGGCCTGCGTGCGGGGAGGAGGAACGCTGAGGAGACACTGGCCCAGAGTGGACACCGTCAGCTTGTAAGTCCACTCGTCAATTCCAACAGGAAAACCCCAAAACCAGAAGCAAACCGGAGGCAGACAGCCCACACCGAGAGGTAAGCAGTTTCTAACTGGGAACTCAATTCCATCCTGCCCGTGAGAAAAGCACAAAAAAGGTGATTTTCCAGATTTCACTTACAGCCGTAGAGATGTGGTACAAATTTAAAAACGAGTCACAATTAACAAAGGATTTCCTAAGTGTGGTGTTGAGCCAGGAAACCTGCCCTGCGTCGCCCAAGCCATGACTGGTGCGTGGACCCCTGAGGACGCCTCCCCGTGCTTCCTCGGGCCTTTGCTTCCTCCTCTCCCTCCCACTGTCTCCCCCAACACAGGCAGGCTCCAGGCCAGGACTCCACACTGCAGGCAGAGTGGGGCCAGGGTGAGGCTGAGTGACGGAGCGCCTGGTGAGGGACAGAAGCATCTCTGAGCAGCCCCACGCAGTGGGGTCCTGGCAGAGCACCCCTGACCCATCATGGAAGGAGGGGAGCAAACAAGAGGGGCAGGGAGGGAGGCAGCTGCGTAGCAGGCCTGGGGTGGTCCGGCTTATGCACAGTCATTTCTAACTCCAGATCCCCATCTCTGCACTGACGCCAGGGGCGGTGAGTGGCACACTCAGTCCCTCAGTTACAGGAAAGGTCCCTTCCATCCTGGGGACCCAACTCATGAGGGCCCAGAAGGAAGGAGCCACAAAGGTCTGGATGATTTATCCCTCTGGCCTGCCTGGTCCTCAAGACACAGTTCCTTCGGCTGCAGCCTCCCCGATTCCCAAGCTATTTCCTGCTGCTTTTCTCATTTCATGAACTTCTTTTGAACAATTTCCTGTTCCTTTTTCTTTCTATGCTCCTCTTCCTGGCTCTGTAGCCCTTGGAAAGAAGCAAACAAACAGATAAGGGTCAGCATCTGAGGCCAGCCGCTGAGGCCCTTTCCAGCCCTCTCCAGAGCGTGATGTGGCCCTGTCTGGATAAGAGCACCAGATGGCGGTGGCTGGAGCACCCCGTGCCACTGCAGACGTGACCAGGACCATAGGTCTGACAGCTCTGAACACACATAAGCAGACGGGAAAGGCGCCCGCCCACTGCCCCACCCCCGCAAGCGCACAGCTGCTCACCAGGACCAAGGGCAGCGCTGGCCCTCCTCGGGAGAAGCTCCAAGGCCTGTCCCTATTCCTGCCTCAGGATTTTGCTCATGACAGGTCCTCAAGGCCACTGTCACCCAGACCTTTAGCTATAAAAAAGTAAGTGGTATGGTTCATCCCTTCTTGGCTAATGAGGTTTGACCACAAACCAAAATATAAAATGCCCAACTGATTTCAAGGAAGTCAGTTCAGACAAAGGGCTAAAGGGTCGTGACTCCAGGCTGTGAGAGGGAAAGACAAGGCCGGAGCGTCGGAGCCTTTGATGGGGCCCACCTGTGGCACTTAAGAGACCATTTTCTAAAAAGAGAAATCAAGGTAATTTATTTGAGAAGTCGGTGCTTGAGAACACTGTGCTTCTCCTGAGGTCTGACTTGCTTCCTTCTCTCTGACAATGACGGCTCCATAAAGGATGACAATCTCCCTTTCACTCCGGCTGCGTGGCTGCGTGGCCGAGGAGCATGTTTTGCCACCAGGCGTGCCTTTATGTCATTTTCTATGAGGTCTCCACTTTCATCTTCTACACATTTACCCCCTGGCCCTGAGTGTCTACTTGGTTTTGTTTTTTTCACCTTTGTGTCATTTTAGTGAACACCTCAAATTCTCGGAGGGCTGTGGCAGGGGACTGAGGAAGTGGATGATAATAGATATCCACAATCATGGTGTGAGCAGGTAACACTGCTTGAGTGCTTACTGTGTGCCAGGTACTGTTGGAAGCTGTTCCTGTATATAAGCTCACTTGGTGCTCACGACAACCCTCGAGATAGGTGTATTTCCATGGATAATGTATCCCCCTATGTGCTGGATCCTCTCACCCTCATTTCAGAGGAGGAGTCTTGGGCCCAAGTGGTTAAGTGCCCACAGGTGGTATCTGGCAGTGCTGGGGTTTGCACTAGGGCCGTTCCTCCCCACAGCTGATGCCCTTAACCACTGCATAATACATGGAAATAAGAGGGGAAGATGAATGAATGGCCTAACCCATGGACAATGGGTAAACTGCCCAAGCTAAAGTCAGAGGTTGGCTCCTAATGAGCTTTCGTATTTTTCTTGAGAACGCTGGTCACCCAAGGTCTCCAATAAAATATGCTACTACAAACACACTTTCTATCTCAACAAACACTCCAGTTCTCTGGTCCAATTCCAGAGCAATATGACTAAAAACTGCCATTTGTTGAGTCCTTGCCTTGTGACAGACACTGTGAAGGGCTTATTTACTCATTCATTCATTAATCCAAGACCCCAAAACCTAGTCATCATCTTTCCAGATACTATGCCAGCCCCTAAACGAGGTGTGTGCTCCCGGACAGGTCATTTAACCCCTCTGCGCTGGATTCTCTCGCCTTTAAGACGGGAAACTACCGTATCACCTTCCTACCTTATATGGTGGCGGTGCAGATTAGGAATCAGCACATGTAAAGCAATTAGAATAGTGACTAACCTCTAATAATTGCTCAATTAGTGTCAACTGTCACTGCTGCAGCTGCTGCTGCTATTACCTGACGAGGACAACTACATAAAGCAACTTGTTTATCTACTGAAAGTAATCATAGTAGCTTTTACTATACAAGAGACTGGAAGGTAACATCTCCATTCTAAAGGTTCTAAGTCTCATTCTCCCAATAAATCAATTAGTCCTGTATGCAAATGGGCAAGCCTCAGAGCCACAGAGCCAGACTCACCAGATGAGCACAGTGTGTTACTCATACTGCCAAAAGCTTATAAACAGCTCCGTGGAGGAGAAAACATCGTGCTTGTTTTTCATTCTCCCTCCTCCCCCACTCCCCTGAAACCTAGCAATAAGCCGAGGTCTGCTTTCCCCATCAAGAGTGTAGATCTTAATACAAAAAGTCACCGACGAAAGGACGGAAATTAATAAAAAGAACAAAAGACCTTACATTTTTCATCCCTTTATGTGAAATCTATTTTTTTCTCTCAACAGTGAAAACAACTGCCTCCCTATATAAATGGTAAGGATTAAAACGTTTAGCATGGGGCTGCCAAAACAACTCCCTGAACCCCAAAAAATTACTGAGAAACTTCTAATGTGCCTGGTGCTAACGTATGTACCAACAATAGAAGAATTCCTAAATCTATAGAGAGAGTAAAGATTAACTATGTTATGATAGCTTATTTCATGTTTTTACACACTTCATCTCCTTTCTTTTCTATAAAGCCTTGTGACGTACATGTTCTTATCCTCATTTTATAAGTCAAGAAACTGAAGCTCGGGCAGGACAAAGAATTGATGAGTTCATATAATGAGAAAGCAAGAATGGGGTTCAGGTTTGGGGCTCTAAATGCATTCCCCTGTTCCTCTCACTGTGTGTGATGTGGTTTGGCTGTGTCCCCACCCAAATCTCACCTTGAATTGTAACCCCATAACCCCCACGCATGGTGAGAGGGACCTGGTGAGAAGTGATTGGATCATGGGGGCAGTTTCCCCCACGCTGTTCTCGTCATAGTCAGTTCTCATGAGATCTGATGGTTTGATAAACATCTGGCATTTCCCCTGCTGGCACTCAGCCCCTCTTGACCCCTGGGAAGAAGGTGCCTGCCTCTCCTTTGTCTTCTGCCATGATTCTAAGTTTCCTGAACAATGTGGAACTGTGAGTCAAAACCTCTTTCATTTACAAATTACCCAGTCTTGGGTATTTCTTCGTAGCAGTGTGAGAACAGACTAATACAGTGTGTCTACCACTGAACTCTTGGGATTCGGGCTAGGATTGGTCTGTTCTTGGGCTCTTTGAAAAATTGGCTTCCATCTGTTGTGGCCATTGCAAGGAGGTCTGGTTCTAGGAATCCAAAAAGGTCAGGTCATTTTCAGGAATCCAGGGGACTCAAGTCCCTCCAGAATGATCCAAAGCTCTGCTATGGTTGCAAACAGGAAGGGAGTTAAATTACCAAGGAGCCCAGAACCCAACTGTTACCCATCCTGGTCCCCAGGAAAGGGGCAATTTGGGACCAACTAGGACTCTACCCCTCAACACTCCAAAACTAGAAGGGAACCAGTGTGAAGGTCGAATGGTCAGAAAAAAACTGGAAGGCCTGACACTTCCCAGAAGGACTGTGTGATCCACTTGGCTCCCTAGACCATCTGCGAGGCATATCATTTTGAGAGAAGAACACTGCCTCAAATTCTGGAATGAAAATCTTTTGTTAGAATACAGGCTGAATTTATAATTTACAAAGGAAGAGAAAGAGAAAAAGAAACACAAACGGCCTAGTTTGTGCAACACTGTCCAGCATACTTAAACTCATTTAGTCAGCATCATTGAGCTACGAGCAAAGACAACCATCAGAGCAAGATACACAGGTGGGCCCTGCACAAAGACCGCCCGTGTGAGGAAGGCCCTGTGTCGGCCCTTTTATTAAGAGTGAGTTAATTCAGTGCAAAAGAACAATGGACAAGCTTGGCAACTGCTTCATTTTTACAACAGACTACATAAATTTTTCACATAACTTTCCAAAATGCTAAATGTGACTGGCTTTTAGCCCAATATGTGGAGCTCTCCATACCTCAGTTGACCTCCTTTTGGATTTCAAACTGTCAAACACTTTTAGATCATAACAAGGGGCTAACTGAACGGCATGATCTTCAAACTGAAAACATGATTAAACCTTTGCCTTTAACCTGAAAACATGATTAAACCTTTGCCTTTAAACCAAAAACATGATTAAAATCCCAACTCACCTTGTTGGCTGACACCATACCTCAGACTACCTTAATAAATGGCCTCCTAATTCTGGAAGTTTAAGAAAATCCTCAAAATGGTTTGGAAGAACCCCCCAAGAAATGTTTAAGTCTCCCTGATTAGGTCTACTTACCCAGAAACAAGGTCTCTTCAGGACTCACCAGAGACCCAACAGAATTCCTTCCCCACCCCACACACAGCCGGTAAAACTTCCAATATTTGAGTCTATCACAGACACAGTAGGCTGGGAAAATATTCCAGGGAACTTACCATTCTGAAAGAAGTGACTACTTCAATTAGGAAAAAAATCTGAAGTTCCCTTTCAGGTCAAATCATTCTCATTCATCTTTACCAGTAAAATGGTCTACATTCAAACGGTAAGTTTGATCCCTCCATCATCAATCATCCTCTCAGCTTCGTTTGATCAAATGTTGGGCATTTATACAGCTCATTTTACAAACCATACAAATCAGAAGGTAGAAGTGAGGAGGGCCTGGCACCCCTCATGCCTGCCCTCTTGCAGAGCAGTGACAGCTCCACAAAGGACCTCACTCCCATTAAAGAAAAAAGGAAGGAAGGAAGGAAGGAAGGAAGGAAGGAAGGAAGGAAGGAAGGAAGGAAGGAAGGAAGGAAGGAAGGAAGGAAGGAAGGAAGGAAGGAAAAGTAAAGAAAAAAGAAAAAGGAAAGGAAAAGGGAAGGAAGAGAGGGTGCTGGAGAATAGGGAAGAAAGGTCTGTTCTGGGAAACAGAACAGTAGGGGTTTTGGAATGCTCAGTGTCTTTGAACTGAGACTAAATGGAAAAACCAGCTCAGGGAATATTCCATCATGATCATCTGATTGCTGGAACATGAAACTTGGAGCACATCTGCAGTGAAATGGGGGAGGAATAAAGATACTGAAAGGACATTCTCCAGAACCATGAGGACAGAAAGACTTGAGCAGAAAATAGGCCACTAGTATTTTGGGGTCCTGCTTCAGGAGCAAAACTTTGGTCCAGAGAGGTGTAGGGCTGGGTTGTTTTTTTTTTTTTTCACTTTGATTTCTGAGGTCACTGAAGGACCATGGGTAATAAGGTCAATTTGTGTTGATTTATAAAAATCAGCCTTCTGACTTAAGAGCTGTGGCATACATTATTTTAGACTCTGAGGTCATGTTAGTCACGGGTGTTGGGCTGGCCTGGCCTGAGGAGCAGGTCGACACACCCGCCGGGTGCTGAGGGACACAGTGGGGATGGCATCTTCACTTTCCTCCTTCCAGTCCTTCCTGAGTGCTTGCAAGTGAGCCCAACCCTTACCTCTCTCAAAGAGGCTCACACCCCATCTGCATACCTGGACACTCCCTCTCTTTACACAACAAGACCAGAGGCCTCCCCGTTCCCTTTCCTACCTCTCTTCAATCACTTTCACTCGGACCTTTCTTTTCCTGTGAACGCTTCCTGCTCCCTTGGCCCTCAAGCTCTGAAGACCAGTCCACAGCTTTCTGGGTCCAGGGTCCCTGTGACACCTACCACGAGCTCTCAACGTCCCCTCTCACCTAAGAAGTCCAGGCCACTTTGCTCCTAAGTGCCTGGACCGCCTCCTCAGCTGCCTTCTGCTACATGAGCAAGTTTCCCCAGAACTTCTGAAAGCCACCACATAGCTGCTCCCAGACATGCCATTCCCCTCTTCAAAACCTTCCATTGCTGGTTCCCTCACCACAACCCAACAAATGGAACTCTTCACTGAGCTTCACTGTGCTCTCCAGGGATCCTCAAGTCCAGACCGTTCTTTCAGGTCCATCCCACAGAAGGACACATGAACAAGTACCTAAGTCACTGGATGAAAATGCAAACCATATGACTCCATTGGTTAAAATGCCACCAGTGGTTGCAAACCCCACTGTCCCCAGGATAAAGTCCCCAATCCCTGGCACAGCTTTCAAGGCCCTAATAGCCTGCCCTGGGTATGCTCCAGGCAGCTAAGGCTTCAGCTTCTGGGGCACATCAAGCTTCTTCCACCCACAAAGTTTTCCACTCAATATACTCTCGGCCTCACTATTCTTCCTCCGTGTCTTGGCCTGGCTAAGTCCCACCCACTTGTCTCACCTTAAATGTCACTGTCTGGAGGAAGCCTTTAGTAACAATCCCCCTCACACACCCTGAATCCCCCACTCGGGCAGCACCTGGACTTCCCCTTAGTTGCCCTTATTGCAGCTGTTCCCGTTATCTGGTTAATGTCTATCTTCACTGTACATTCCATGAGGCCAGAGACCGACCCCATCTGTTTTTCTAACCCCCATGTCCCTAGCACCTAGGCAAGATTTGGCTCACAGGTAAAACTGAATAAATCTTTGCTGAGTGAGTGAAGTGCTGGTGATAACCTCTCCATGGACCTGGGTCCTCTAACCCATAACACTGGCTAAAGCTTTTTTTTTTTCTTTTTTTTTGAAACAGAGTCTTGCTCTGTCACCCAGGCTAGAGTGCAGTGGCGCACTCGGCTCACTGCAACCTCCACCTCCTGGGTTCAAGCGATTCTCCTGCCTCAGCCTCCTGAATAGCTGGGATTACAGGTGCCCACCACCGCGCCCAGCTAATTTTTGTATTTTTAATAGAGACGGGAATTAGCTGGGCGTGGTGGCGGGCGCTTGTAGTCCCAGCTACTCGGGAGGCTGAGGCAGGAGAATAGCTTGAACCCGGGAGATGGAGCTTGCAGTGAGCAGAGATCCCGCCACTGCACCCCAGCCTGGGCCGCAGAGCAAGATTCTGTCTCAAAAAAAAAAAAAAAAAAAATAGAGACGGGGTTTCACCATCTTGGCCCAGCTGGTCTCGAACTCCTGACCTCGTGATCCACCCGCCTTGGCCTCCCAAAGTGCTGGGATTAAAGGCATGAGCCACCATGCCCAGCCAGCTAAAGCTTTGCTTCTCACTCCTCCCAACTGTCTCTTCTGTGTCCCTTCTCTTGATACCAGCCTCCAGTGTTATTATTAATATTCATTCAATTTTTTTTTCTGAAAATTCCAATTTATCTGTATAGTGGTATGAGGAGCCCTAAGAATACAGTCAATCAATCAGACAGGCAATCTCCTCCTAATAACTTGTCCTAGTGTTTACTGGAGGGACTGAAGAGTTGAAACATACAGAAGGGGGAAAAAATGGGATTCCACCGCTGGAAATTATTCCTTTAAGCTCCTTTGATTGTAACTGCTTTGCATGCACACTGAGGTAGAGTCCCAGTTGATTGAAACTTTTTTCATTTGCAGCTAGAAGTGAATGATTCAGGCTGCATTCCACTGAACATGCTCTTAATATTATGGAAAGACCCGGGGCTGAGGACATGCCTGGACATGATTAACAAAGTTGTGCATTTGTAAATTAGATGATTTCCAGGAAATGTTTAAAACCTCCCTTTCTTCCTAAACACTTCAAAGAGGTGTCTTTGTTTATTTTCAACCTTTTACCCCCAACCTTTTTTTAAAATAAGGAAATCCCTCCTCTCTCACAAAGACTCTACAAAAGAAAGCCATTGTGATATGAAATCCATCCAAAGACATGAGTTCAATTAATGTCTCAACGAGCTTGCTTGGCTCTATATTTAGATGTGAGAGTAAACATCTGACTCTGGAGAAGGACTCATCCCAGAGACATCACTCCTGAACAGGAAAACAGTCTAGGGGATGGAATTAAATTAGTTCCGCTCCCAAAAGAATAGTTAATAGAAATAGTCTCTAACCAGCTAACCACAAATATAGGACTTGCTCTTTACTCCTTGGAGAAGAAAATCCAGGCAGTGAGGCTGAAACAATCCTCTGTGCTGCCCAGAGGTAGGACTCAAACACCGGACCAAATTGAGAACTAGCTAAAACAGGTCTAGAGTGGAAGCAGCTTTCTATAAGACACACCTACTAATGTGCCATGTCAGTTTACCATTGCCATGGCAACAACCTGACAACCAGAAGTTACCACCTTCATCCTAGAAATTTCTGCATAAACTGACCCTTAATTTGCATATAATTAAAATGGTATAAATATGAATGCAGAATTGCTGCTGAGCTGATACTCTAGGCACGCAGAGTACTCTAGGTACTCCTCAAGGAGCAGTACCTCTGCTGCTGCTGTGTACTGGCTATTTCAATCAAAGTCACTGCTTAACACCACGGGTGCGCTCTTGAATTCTCTCCTATGGGGAGCCAAGAACCCTCCTGGGCTAAGCCCCAATTTTGGGGCTTACTTGTCCTGCATCATAATTGCTAGCTCCCATATCTGTCCACTGTGTGGTGTCTCAGGATCAGAGACTCTTTAAGGTTGAATGGCAACATTTCTTCCAATTTCCACACCACTGCTCCATTTCCCTCCACAGCCAACTTTGTGTAAACATTAAGCACTGACACAAAAAAATTGTGACAACATGACAGAGATGCAGAACCAGGAGGTACAGCCGCATACAGTAACATCCGATGGGTATGAGTTTAAGCTCGGCTCTAGCTTTCACCAGGTGTGTGATCTTGAGTCACTAGATTTCTTTGAGCCTCATTTTCCTCACACAACGATAATACCAAGGAATAAGAATATGCATATCCATTGAGCACTTACTATGTGCCAGTCACTACATCAAGTGATTTACATTGATTAACTTACTCAAATCTCCCAAGAACTTTATGAGGTGGATACTATATTATTTCCATTTATATAGGAACGTATGTGACTTGCCCACTAAGCTACACAGACACCAGGGCAACCTCTAGGAATCCAGGGTTTAATTTGGTTTTAAAATAAAAACCAAATTATTAAAATAAAAATAAAAGTTTAAAAAAGTACCAAGAACTTTAAAAAAAAAGTACTAAGCAAAGCCATCAATGACCACACATTTCAAGCAAGAGAGACATCATAACTTGTCCCAGACAAGTTACTAAACAAACAAAACAGCAACAACAACCATTACAGGGAAAATACCAGAAATCAGAGTTTGATATAATATCAAAACATCCAATTTTCAACAAAAAAGGAGTTATAAGAGATTTAAAAAATAGGAAAGTGTGACCCACACTCAGGAAATAAAGCAGTTAATCGAAACTATTTTTTAATGCATGCAGATGTTGGATTTATCAGACAAATGCTTCAAAGCAGATATTATAAATACATCCAAAGAACTAAAGGAAAACATGTTTAAAGAATTAAAGGAAAGCATGATAATAATTAATAAACAGTCTTTCAATAGAGACCTTTTTTTAAAAGAGAACCAAATGAAAATTCTAGAGTCAGAGAGTTCAATAACTGAAATGAAAAGCTCCTAAAGGGACTTAATGGAAGATTCAAGATGGCGAAAGAATCAATGAACTTCTACATAGATTAAATAGAAATTATCCAGTCTGAAGAATAGAAAAAAAGTCAAAGAAAAATGAACCAAGACACCCGTGGGACAACTTCAAACATACCAATATACATGCAATGGGAGACCTAGGAGTGGAGAAAGACAGAACAGGTGAAAAAAATTTGTAGAAAAAAATGACAGAAAATTTCCCAAACTTGATGTAAAACATTAATCTGCACATCCAAGGAACTCAACAGACCCCAAGTAGGATAAATACAAAGAGGTCTATACCTAGACACAGTATAATCAAACCTGTGAAAGACAAAGAGAAAGAAAAGTCTTGAAAGCAGCAAGAGAAAAACAATTCATTATGTACAAAGGCATTTCAATACGATTAATGGCTGCCTTCTCATTAGAAACAATGGAGACCAGAAGGCAATATGATGACATATTCAAAGTATTGAAAGCAAAAAGAAAACATCAACCAAGAATTCTGTATCTAGCAAAACAATTCTTCAAAAATGCAAAAAAAAAAAAAAAAAAGAACATTTCTGTATAAACAAAGACAAAGAACAAACTGTTAACTGTTTGCAGATTTACCTTATAAGAAACACTAAATGAGGCTGGGCATGGTGGCTCATGCCTGTAATCCCAGCACTTTGAAAAGCCAACGTGGGTGGATCATTTGAGGTCAGGAGTTCAAGACTAGCCTGGCCAACATGGTAAAACCCCGCCTCTACCAAAAATACAAAAGTTAACCAGGCTTGGTGGCGTGCACCTGTAGTCTCAGCTACATGGGAGGCTGAGGCAAAATAATCACTTGAACCCAGGAGGCGGGGGTTGCAGTGAGCCAAGTTATGCTGCTGCACTCCAGCCTGGGTGGCGAAGTGAGACTGTCTCAAAAAAAAAAAAAAAAAAGACTAAATGAAATCCTTCAGGCTGAAAGGAAATGATGGCAGATGGCAACGTGTCCACAGGAAGAAATAAAGAGCACCAAAAATGTTAAATATATGTACTAATATAAAAGATTGAATATATTTTTCTCATTTCTTAACTTTTTAAAAAGATGTGTAAGTTTGGATAAAGCAGAAATTACAACACTGGGTTGTTGGGTTTATAACATATATAAACATAATAAAGATGAAAATAATAGTATGGAAAGGGGAAAGAATGGTGCTTTACAGGAGCAAACTTTCTGTTTTATAGGAATTAAGTTATTATTAATCTGAAGTAAATGGTGATAAATTAAAATGCATATTGTGAGCCCTAGGGAATCACAAAAAATAACTTTAAAAATGCAGTTAAAAAATCAAAAGAAGAATTAAAATGGTACACTAAAATATATTTAACATAAAAGAAGGCAATCAAAAAATAATAGAGGTATGAAAAAGGAAGAAGGAATACAGAAAGCTAATAACAAAATGTCAAATGTAAACCCTGCCAAATCAATTAATTATATTAAATATGAGTGATCTCAACACTCTTAAAGAAAGGCAGGGATTATCAGATTGGATTTTTAAAAAGTTTACTTAAACTACAGTTGACCCTTGAACAACACAACTTTGAACGGTGTGGATTCACTTAAACATGAATTTTTTTTCAATAAAAGTTATACCAAGTGTGCCTACCTCTCCTGCCTCCCTTCCACCTCCTCCACCTCTGCCACCCCTGAGAAAGAAGACCAATCCCTCCTTTTCTCTTTCTTCTCATTCTATTCAACATGAAGATGACAAAGACAAAGATCTTTATGATGATCTGCTTCTACTTAATGAATAGTAAATATATTTTCCCTTCCTTATGGTTTTCCTTAAAAATTTTTCTTTTCTCTAGTTTACTTTATTATAAGAATACAGTATATAATATATGTAACATACAGAATATGTGTTAATTGACTGTTTATGTTATTGGTAAGGAACCAAGTCTAAAGTAGGCTATTAGTATTTAACTTAGGGGGAAGTCCAAAGTTACGGGGGGTTGGCACCCCAACCCCCATGTTGTTCAAGGGCCAACTGCATACACTATCTACAAAGGACACACTTTAGATTCAAAGACACAGATAGGTTTAAAGTTTAAAAAAATGGAAAAAGCTATACCATGCACACAATAACCACACAATAGCTTGAGTGGCTGTATTAACAAGAGACAAAACAGACTTTACAACAAGATCATTAAAGATAAAGAGAGACATTTTAAAATTATAAAAGGGCCAATACATCAGGAAGATTTAAGAATTACATATGCATATGCACCTAAAAATAGACCTCTGAAATCCATAAGGCAACAACATAATTGAAGGGAGAAATAGAGAATTCAACAATTATAGTTGGAGATTTCAACACCCTACTCTCGATAACTGATGGAACAGAATATTAGCAAGGATGCAGAAGACTTAATACAATTAAGTAACTTGACCTAACCGACATTTATGGAATACTTTAGCTAATGATTGCAAAATACACATTCTGCACATTGAAGAACACAGGGAACATCCATTCCCTGATACAGGCTATATACTAGGCCACGAAACAAGTCTTGATAAATTTAAAATGTTTGAGGTCGGGTACAGTGGCTCATGCCTGTAATCTAGCACTTTGGGAGGCTGAGGCAGGTGGACCACTTGAGATCAGCAGTTTGAGACCAACCTGGCCAACATAGTGAAATCTGGTCTCTACTAAACAAATACAAAAATTTGCTAGGTGTGGTGGCATGCACTGGTAGTCCCTGCTAGTTGGGAGGCCGAGGCTGTAGAATTGCTTGAACCCAGGAAGGGGAGGTTGCAGTGAGCCAAGACCACACCACTGCACTCCAGCCTGGGTAACCGAGTGAGACTCTGTCTCAAGAAAAAAAAAATTAAACAACTTACCAATTCTTCAAAAAAATCTTTCAGAAAAGGAACACTTCCCAGCTCATTCTGTGAAACAAAAGACAGCACAAGAAAACTGTAATTCCTAAACTCTATCTATCAATATAAAAAGAGTTACATAGAATAGCTAAGTGAAGATTTATCCCAGGAATGCATGGCTGGTATAACATCTGAAATTAATGTAATACCCACAGACAACCATCATATGTAAATTGAGAGAGACTGAATCCTTTCCTCCTCAGGTTGGGAACAAGGCAAGGATGTCTGCTATTGCCATTTCTATTCTACACTGTCCTAGAGGTTCTAGCTCGTGGAATAAGGCAAAAAATAAAATCAATTAACTAAGCAATTAATTAATTAAAAGCATCAGGTTGGAAAGGAAAAAGGAAACTGTCTTTATTTACAGATGACATAATCCTGTATGTTAAAAATCTCAAGGAATCCACACAGAAAAAGGAGATTAACAAGGTTTCAGGATATAAAATCAATCATACTTCTATATACTAGCAACAAAACAATCAAAAAGAGAAATTTTAAAAAATCCATTCCTGGCCAGGCATGGTGGCTCACACCTGTAATCCTAGCACTTTGGGAGGCCAAGGTGGGCAGATCACCTAAAGTCAGAAGTTCAAGATCAGCCTGGCCAACATGGTGAAACCCCTTTCTCCACTAAAAATACAAAAAGTTAGCCAGGAGTGGTGGCAGGTTCCTGTAATCCCAGCTACTTGGGAGGCTGAGGCAGGAGAATCGCTTGAACCTGGGAGGCAGAGGTTGCAGTGAGCGGAGATCACACCACTGCACTCCAGCCTGGGCCACAGAGTGAGACTCCGTCTCAAAAAAAAAAAAAAAAAAAAAAAAGCCATTCCTAAAATAATAAAATACTTAGGAATAAACTTAATAAAAGGAGTACAAGACTCACATATTAAAAACTGCAAAACACTGCTGAGAAAACTAAAGAAGATCTAAATAGATGGAGAGACATTTCATGTTCATGAACTGGAAGCCTCAACATTGTCAAGATGGGAATTCCTCCCAGACTGATCTATAAATTACTATCAAAATCCCAGCAGACTTTTTGGTAGAAATTGATGAATTGATACTAAAATGTATATGGAAATGCAAAAACTTAGAAAAGCCAAAACAATTTTGTGTAATAACAAAGTTGGAAAATTCATACTACTTGATCTTAAAAATAACTACAAAGCCACAGAAATCCAGACGGTGTGATACTAGCACAGGAAAGGCATATAGATCAATGCAATAAAATTGGGAATTCAGAAATAAATCCTCACATTTACAGTCAATATATTTTCAATAAAAATGTGAAGGTAATTATTATTACTTATCACTATTATAATTCAACAGGTAAAGGATAGTCAATTAGATATACAAATGCAAAAAAATTAGTAAAAGAAAAGAACTTGGACCTTTATCTCACATCATACATAAAAATTAACTCAAAATGGATCATAGATCTAAATGTAATAGCTAAAACTATAAAACTTCTAGAAAAAAAAAGTTGCAGGAGAAAATCTTTTTGACCTTGGGTTAGGCAAAGAATTCTTAGATAATGACACAAAAAGCCTTATCCATACAAGAAAAAAATTGATCAACTGAACTTCAACATTAAAAATTTTGTGCATAAAAAATAAATCAATATTAAAACGAAGATAAGCCACAGACTGGGAGAAAAATATTTGTAAATCATATATCTGATAAAGAACTGGCATCCAGGTTATATAAAGAATGCTTGCAACTCAGTAATAAGAAGACAAATACCCCAATAAATATATATATATATAAACAACCCAATTAATATATCTATTCAGATATTTCACCAAAGATATGCAAAGGGCTAACAAGAACGTGAAAAGATGCTTCACTTGACTAGTCTTTAAGAAAATGCAAATTAAATGAGATACCTTTATACATCCACGAGAATGGCTGTAATAAGACTGACAATAGCAAGTGTTAGAGAAGTTGTGGAAAAACTGGAGCCCTCATGCCTCCCAGAAGGGAATATAAATGGGTACACGCACTCTTTGAAAACGGGCAGTTTCTTACAAAGTTAAACATAAATTTCTCATACGACCCAGCAATTCTACTCCTAGGAATTTACCCAGTAAGAATGAAAATATATGTTCACACAAAGATAATGCTCGTGACAGCATTATTCATAATAGCTCCAAAGTGAAACCGGTCCAAACGTCCATCAACTAACAAATACATGAACAAACCGTGGGATAGCCACACAATGGAACTCTGTGTAACAAATTTAAAGGGATAAATGACTGATACATGCTACAACATGGATGAACCTCAAGAACAACATTACGCTAAGCAAACAACCCAGGTGGAAAAGATTATATATTATATAATTCCATTTATATGAAATTACCAGAAAGGGCAAATTTAGAGAACCAAAAAGCAGATCAGTGATTGCCCATGGCTGGGGTAGGAGCAGAGATTAACTTCAAACAAGCAGAAGAAACATTTGGAGGAATGGAAAGGTTCTAACACCGAACTGTGGTCATGGTTACATAAGTCTGTAAATTTACTAAAACCACAGAATTGTGCATTTGCAATGGATGAATGTTATCGTATAAACTGTACCTCAACAAAGCTGGTTTATTTTTTTTAAAGGACAATGTACATAAAAATTCTTTTTAAACCATAAAACATAGCAGCTGTTACTACAATGGTTGTTGATGTTAAATGCTATGGAGGGCCACTGAGAACCCGCCAGTGATAAAGCTGGCTACCGTTCTCATAAATGTTCTCTGAAATGAATTCATATAAAGTGCTTAGAACAATGCCTGGGTCTTAGTAAGCCTTCTGTATTAGCAGTTATTATTGTTACAGTCATACTCAATGTCATTGTTATTACCAGCAAGACATGCCTGGCTTGAAGTGCTCTGAGAAGGTGGCCTGGCTTCCCCAGGGGTGACCACCATGGATTCCTTCCTCAGAGTCGCTCAGGCGCCTAGGACAGTTCCAGTCAGAAGTCCCACCGAGAAGTGGCCGCAGTTCTTCCACTGGACTGAGCCTCTTTCAGCTTTAAAAAATAAAAGGACTCTTTTTTCTATGTGTTCCTTTGTTCCTGGAACCATCCAGATCCCTGGGGAGAGGCTACCCGTGGTTTGTTGTAAATGAAAGGGATTCATGAATGAAAAGCTTTTGTGCCCTGGTCCCTTCACTCTGGCAGCTCCCCTACTGCCCAGCCCGGGAACTCCATTCATACAGCTCTCAGGAACAGCTCAGAGGGCCCAGGCAGTGCCGTGCTGGGAATGCTCTTCCTGCACCCCAGCTGGAGCCCCTTCCAGCAGGCTCACCCCTCTGGCTGGCAGGAGTTCAGCACTGCCAGCCACACCTGCCATGGTCTAGACACAGTCTTGTTGCATTAAAGTATCCAGTGGGCTCCAGTGAGCCTGAGCCTCGTCAGGACCTCCAAGTCACAGTCCCTCTTTCTCCTCACTGCCTCAGTCTCCCTGCCTGGCACCGCCATTCCCTCCAGGCTAGCCTGAGGCTGCAGCCTGCTTGTCCAGGTCACCTGCCACTGCCAGTCTCCAAGGCCCCTCGATGCTGGCTTCTTCAACCACCCAGGAAGCAGCCAAGCCCTGGAGGACAGCGCCGCCCAACGGAACTCTGTGCCTGATGGAAACGCGCCGCATCTGCGCCGTCCAATAGAGTAGCTGCTAGTCACACGTGGCTACTGAGCGCTTGGAATACAGCTAGCGTGACTGAGGAGCTGAATTTTTAATTTTCTTTACTTTTAATTAATTAAACAAAAATGGCCACATGTGGCTAGCATCTGTCTTATAGGACAACAGAGTTTTGCCAACTGAAAGTGGCCTTGCCATCCTGCAGGGTGCAGCAGGAAGCAGGGCAAGATGCTCCCTGGCCCCGTGGCACTCACCCTGCCCTATTCCCCACAGCCTACAGGGTCCTGCCTCCTCCCCATGCCTGCCAGCAGCACTACTGGGCCAACAACCCCGACGTGTACAAATAGTACCCCTGGGGCAACAGGTGTGCCCACAGAGAGCTGAGCACTGCTCCTGCAGTCAGCCTTTCAACAACAGATCTCAGGGGAAAAAAACATAACACAGGCAGGTAAGCAGAGAAAGAGACCAGACATGAATCAGGCCGGCAACGAAAACATAGGGAGGGAGAAAGGAGGCCTCTGCCTTCGCTGTTTAAATCTGAAGAAATAACCTGCCTGGAATTTTAACTTGCTTAGGATGCAAACTCAGGAGACCCAACCGTGTAAAAGCAAATGTAACAGGATAAGAAAAGAAGGTAACTGAAAACGGCTTTGTACAAATTAAAATGCCAAAGTAATAAGGAATATTGGATGAGACAAGACTAAACTGGCTATCAATGTCGGCTAAACAAGTGACAAGTCATTAATTGTCACTTCATTTAAAAAAAAAAAAAGTAGCACATTTGAGGACAGACAGAGCCGTTAGCAGGAGGAAAGATCTTTTACACTGGGACTAGTAGGTCCTTTTTAAAACCCGGTGTTGTCAATTACCTCCCAGCATAACCACCCTGGAGAGGAAACGATCGATATGCACCGAGGCAATTATCTTCTGCACCTCTTGGTACTGAATTGGCAATGAGTTTTCATGGCTCAATTAGCTTGTAACTTAAAACAATAGCAGCTAGTCTCCATTTTCCTCTGGGATATTTATTTACAACAAAAATGTGGCCAGGCACAGTGGCTCACGCCTGTAATCCCAGCACTTTGGGAGGCCAACGCCGGTGGATCACCTGAGGTCAGGAGTTTGAGACCAGCCTGGTCAACAAGGCGAAACCCCGTCTCTACTAAAAATACAAAACTTAGCCGGGCGTGGCAGTGGGCACCTGTAGTCCCAGCTACTCGGAAGGCTGAGGCACAAGAGTCACTTGAGCCTGGGAGGCGGAGTTTGCAGTGAACCGAGATCGCGCCACTGCACTCCAGCCTGGGCAACAGAGTGAGGCTCAGTCTCAATTAAAAAAAAAAAAAAAAAAAGCTATGTTATTTCAAAGTGTCTTCAAAGGACAGACTGAGAACCAAATATTAGTGGCATTATAGTGAAATGTTATTCTGATAAGTATCCTTGGGAAATAATATTAAGAAACACTATGTACCTAAAGATGTTCACAAGCATCATAGTATGGCATCATAAAATGGCAAAAATCGAAACAATCTAAACAAATTAGTCTTATAAAAAAGACAACTATATATCCCCTCCGCTCAGGACCACAATTCTCTGCCCCAGCGAAGCTGCTTGTTCAAGTCACCAATGACCTTCACCTTGCTAAATCTAGTCCTCATCCTACTGACCTGTCATCGGCATCTGACACAACTGGTCACACACTCTCTCCGGAAACACTGTCCACTTAGTCTCACGCACTCCCCTCTAGGCCAGCAGCTTATGGAAAAGCGAACCAGAAGCCTCCCTCCCAAGGCTAGGGAACAGCTCTACTGGCCTCACCCACCAGTTAACTTCTGCACAAGCTGGAGAGAGAAGCTGACTTCAGCTGCGCCTGGCTCACATGCTAATCAGGGTTCACCCTCAGCTTTCCCCTATCCATGAAATTGGACTAGCAGATTTCTGTGACTTATTCACAACAGAAGATAATCCAATAACCACTCAGCTGAGGTTTGGGGATATAGCGTATATAAGGTTTACTCAATTCTGTCTGGCTTGGGTTATAAAAATTAAGGTGCATTTCCTGACTGTGGAGCAACTACTGACACAAACAACTCAAGTACGCTTGGGAAGGAAGGGATGCAAACTCAGGGAGCAATAATTGGCATGGGTGATTCATAAAAAGGATGAGTAACTTGAAGGAGGAAGTAGATTCGAAGAGAAGACTCATGCAGAGTCGAACTTCTCTTCCCACTCCCCCTGAGTTTCAAAAAAGAGTCAGTCAGGAACAAGTCGTCCGGGCACTTCATCCCAGAAGGCCAGGGGCCTGAAGAAAGAGTTCTAGGCCATGCTATAGCCACAGTAAGAAAAGCCTCTTGGGTACAAATAGTCAAGGGCCTGGGAGTCAGGGGAGCTGGGATGTAAAAACTTCCCAACCAAAGCCACACTAACAAAAGCAATAACAGCAAATGCTTACGTGGTACTTATCCCGTGTAAGGTATCTAAGTCCATATATTAATTCAATTAATTTTCACAAACTGATAGTATTATTTTCAACTACTAAGTGGCAGGGCTGCATTCAAACCCAGGCAGCGTTTTTTCAGTGCTCGTAACTATTATGCAACACACAACAAAACCTTCAACTACGAACACCTCTATCACCAGAGACAACAGAACCTTCAACTACGAACACCTCTATCACCAGAGACAACAGAACCTTCAACTACGAACACCTCTGTCACCAGAGAACCGCTCTACAGCATTCACAAGGTCATGGCACCCGCAGTTCTTGAAAGCCATTTCAATGAAAGTCACTCTTTCATCTCAGGGAGCAAAATATCCTTCCCCTCACCACTGAGAACATCGATTGCTTCGAGAAAAACAGACAAGAGCGGCAGAGTTCTCCGACGGGAAGGCAAAAACCAATTCTCAAGTTAGTAAGTAAATATCGGGAAGCATTTTGCCAAGAACACTGGAAGGAACAAACCTCTATAATAATCAGCTGATAGAGACTTGCTGCTTAGAAACAAATTTTGATCAACTGCATTACCAGGGACTGAAATGAATCTGCAAGCTGAATGAAGGGCTAGGATATGTGGATATGATGGCTGGGCCCAGAGAGTCAACATAGGACAGGAATGAGCATGGCCCGCAGGAGAGGCCGTGTGGGCAGGGCTAGAAGAGGGGTCCAGACCCAACAAGCTCAGTCTGTTTCCCTGACCAGGCTCGAGGTTCCCATCGTTACCCTGAGAAAGAGGAATTATCCAAAGCTCCTCCAAATCTCCTTTGTGGTTGTGTATGCCTACATATAAAAAGAATCTTTTTGGGCCAGGCGCGGTGGCTCATGCCTGTAATCCCAGCACTTTGGGAGGCCGAGGCGGGTGGATCACGAGGTCAGGAGATCGAGACCATCCTGGCTAACACAGTGAAACCCCGTCTCTACTAAAAATACAAAAAATTAGCCGGGCGTGGTGGCGGGTGCCTGTAGTCCCAGCTACTCGGAGAGGCTGAGGCAGGAGAATGGCGTGAACCCAGGAGGCAGAGCTTGCAGTGAGCTGAGATCGCACCACTGCACTCCAGCCTGGGTGACAGAGCGAGACTCTGTCTCAAAAAAAAAAAAAAGAATCTTTTTGCTACCTTCGTAAAGGCCTAGAGCTAAGGAGTCTCATAGGGGTTATCATCTATCTGCTCCCATCAGGATTCCAGGTACTCCCAAAGATGGCTGTCCTGACAAAAATCAGGCTGCAGAGATTCCCCAGCCTCGCAGTGCACTTGTGTTGGGCCTTAGATAAGTCCTTTCCCTTCCCTGGGTCCCATGTGTCCACTGAAAATGACAGCATTAGAGTTATGAGCCATGATGGCGTTTCCCCAACTGGTGTTTGAGAAACAATGGTCTGTAAGCCATTTAGGAGAATGTAGAAAGGAGCATTTTATGTCAAGTGAAGGTGGGACCTGCTGGTTAGTGAAAGCTAAACAGACTTCCTAACTGCCATTCTTCTCAAAATCTCCAGCTCGATGGTGTACACCGTGACCCTCCAAGAAGGGGATGGGAAGCTCTGTGTTTCCACATATTTTTCCATCGCTGCTTTTCACATTTCCCATAAAGATCTTCCCTGGAACCTGCCGTTTAGGGGATGCTGCTCTGCAAGACTTCTTCCAGATCTGGCGCTCTGGAAAGCCGTGAAGCAGCGTAGTCCCAGGTCTGGAGCTCTGGAAAGCTGTGAAGCAGCGTAGTCCCAGGTCTGGTGCGCTGGAAAGCCGTGAAGCAGCGTGGCGAAGCACCCAGGAGCTGTAGTCATTCCGCCTGGGCTTGAACTCCAGCTCTAACCAGCCAGCTGGGTGACCCTGGCCATGTTACTTGAGCCGCTTCTTTATCTGTAAAATGGGATAAATGACCATTCCCACTGCCAAGGGTGGATCACATGAGATAATTCATCCAAGCACACAGTGGGTTCACTGGTAATAGTGGTGGTGGAAACAACGGTACTGGAATTCCATTGCTCCTCTGGAATCAAGCCTGGAAAATGCTTCTCCCAGTACTTACTAAGAGACATGCAACAGGATGTAGCACTTGCCTTTCATGACCAACTTGGCTCCTCCCAGGCAAGGGCTTTGGCGACCAGGGTTCACTGACCTACAGTCGGTTGACTCACATGAACACCCTCACGGCCTCTGCAGGGCAGGAATCTAGGACTATACTGCAACATGCCCCAAACCTGGAAACATCTGTCTAAATTAGGCGGGAAGAGGGTGCCAAACAGGTCTACTGTGGCTCCATCATTTACTTGTTAGTTTAATGACGGCAGTCACTCAGTAGAAAGAGCTGTAGGCCACAAGAAGGAACGCTGGGCTCTGGCCTGTGGTCCAACAGGAGCTCACGGGTCCGCTGGCTCCATCCTCTACCGTGAACAACCCCTCAGGTCTCAGTCTCCCCACCAGTAAAGTTTAGAAGTGAAGAAAATCAGGTTCTCAACTAGAGATGTGCATTGAAGTTACCCAGGGTGATTTTCTTGAAATAACCCTGTCCCAGCCGAACCCCAGACCTACGGAGTCAAAAATCTCTGTTTTTACTGTATATAAATTTCATCTCAATTAAAAACAAAATCTCTGAGTGCTGGAATCAAGACAAAGTATTTGAGAAAGCTCTCTCAGTAATTCTGATCCATCCGCTTGTTCAGAGCCACTGGCATGGATAACCACAAGCACCTCTCCCAGAATCTTCGAAGAAGTCACTGGACTTCGAGTTCCTCTGTGAAGAGCGTGTTTAACCCACTACCTTTTAAATCAGCAGCTAGACAAGGTCAGGATTTCCCTAGAGTGCATGTGAGGAAGGGCCCTTGGTCCCAGCACAGAGGCACTCTATCTATCCTGGGGTCCTCAGCACACACTTTCAACCCTTCTGCTTCTGGGACATTCCTTACAGCTGCCTGTGTCTCTGGGGGTCCATCTCAACCCCTGCCTTTAAGTCATCCCAACGTATTCTCAAATCTGTGCCAACAAAAGCAAGACTCAGACGCTCCTCTCAAACTCTATACTCACTTTGTCCCAAGTCCTATCTTGAGGCTATTCCTTGTTGATGATCCCATTTCCGTCCCTCTGGACTCAGAAACTGTACTGGGGCCTCGGGTTTCTCTGACAAGGCTTGGGTTCACTCCAGTGGCTTTTCACGCTTTTGGCCATGCCAGATAAAACACCCATGCTGGCTGGCCCCTCTAGACCCAACTCCCAGCTGGGCAGATGCACACGTTTCAGGGACCGTATAAATTTCACAGGACCTGAGTGCCCAAGGGATAAAGGCATTATAACCTGAGGCCTAGAAGGTCCCAAAGCCACGGTATTCTGATTAATTCCAAGTTTGGGACTTAGCTACTCCTCTGCTCCTCCCCTCCATCTGCACAGGAAACCAAGAGCTAACCGACAACCAAGAGTAGACAGGGCCGGGCACGGTGGCTCACGCCTGTAATCTCAGCACTTTGGGAGGCCAAGGTGGGCAGATCATGAGGTCAGAAGTTCAAGACCAGCCTGACCAACATGGAGAAACCCCGTCTCTACTAAAAATACAAAAATTAGCCGCTGTGGTGGTGTACACCTGTAATCCCAGCTACTCAGAAGGCTGAGGCAGGAGAACTGCTTGAACCTGGGAGGTGGAGGTTGCAGTGAGCCGAGATCGTGCCACTGCACTCCCGCCTGAGCAACAGAGTGAAACTCCATCTCAAAAAAAAGAGTAGACAAGGACTGACCGAGGCCAACTTCAGACTTGGTCTCTGGAGCACTCAACTCCACTTTGCTCCAGTGTTGTCAGAACAAAGAACTATAGAGACACTCTCCCCCAGTCACACAGAAACAAAAGATATCAACATTGAGAACTAATCCCACAACAGACAATGGAATAAGGCAGAGATTGCAATATTATCTTAAGGAGACCAACTAGGTCCCTGGCCAAAAAAAAAAAAAAAAAAAACCTGACAGTAACCTGATAGAATAATTAACAAATCTAAAAATATGTCAATCCAAAGATGAACAGAACCTCAAAACCACATGCTGTCCAATATTATCCAGTAGAGAGAAGACTTGGCCATAAGCTTTAGAACATTCTGGTTCCTCTACCCACCATCTTTCTTCGGCTTTCACTGTCACATATAAAGACTGCCATGTCTACCAGCAGCCCCAGAAGGTGAAAATCTGGGACTCCTAAGAATATTTGTTGATTTGGGGTCCACAAGCCCAAGCTAAGAGGATATCTTGAGACTATCCGATGCATAGCTTCCAGCCTTCTGTATCCAGAGATACCCACTTAGGTCATCTTGGAAGAAGAATTATTTTAGATAAATTCAGAGAAGATAGTAGGCCATAACTATTCTTAAGGACAAGAGTAGTTCGTTTCTCTGTTAACACACTACAATTCACAATGTAGAGATCACAAGATAATTTTTTTTAATAATCTTGGAATAAAGAAGGCTTTTCTAGGTGTGACACAAAATCTAAAAGTCACAACATAGATCTGACAACACAAATTAAAAAAAGAAATTTTGTATAGATGGGCTCTCACTATGTTGTCCAGGCTGGTCTCGAACTCCTGGCCTCAAGCAATCCTACTGCCTCGGCCTCCCAAAGTGCTGGAATTACAGGTGTGAGCCACCACACCTGCCCACAACACAAATTTTTTAAAAATCTTCATAGAAAAAAAGTTAAAAGACTGCAAAAAAAAATGTTTTCAATGTATTTCAGGGACAAAAATGCTTATTTCCTTAACAAATACAGAGCTCCTTGAAATTACTAAACATCAACAACCCAATAGAAAAATGGGCTAAGGGCATAAATAGTTCATAGAAAAGAAACTCAGTGATTCTTACCATATGAAAGGAGATCCAATTTCACTCAAGAGAAAGAAAACTTAATATTCTATAATGATATATATTTCACCTATCAAATTGGCTTGTACCCACCCCTTCACCTCACTGAAAATCCCTGGGGGCCCACATATCCTTCAAGAGAGCAGCAGACACAAGGCCACCCCCAGGCTTGGGACTGACAGCAATGCAGAGAAGGAACATGCAGGCACCGGAAGAAACCCACAAAAGAAGTGAATCGAGCATTAAAATCTCCCTCTGTAAAACAGAAAGGACAGAGCTCTAGCCACCACTCAGGCCTTTGAAGTAAGGAGCAAATGGCCTGACAGACACATTCTCTCCACCGTGTCAGTGTCTCTCAGCAGGATTCCTCTGCCCAGTGTTTTTGCCGTCGGCCTATTATTTATTCCTCACAGCCCCTCGGAGCCGTGTGCTGCGACTGTCATCCTCCATGCTGATGGGGCTATGAGGCCAGGCACTGCTGTGCTTCTTGTCTGAGGTCATCAAGCAACTTGGGGACACATTAGTCAAGTCAGCCCCCGGAACAGAGGCTGAAACGAAGGTGGGGGCATCAGTTGACAGCTCAGCAAGGGAGAAGAAAGGCTGATGACCAACTGAGGAAATGACGGTCACGTCAGACACAGCCCTAAAGGAGGCGGTGAGGGAAGTGCTTTTAAAAAGCCTCAGGTTTTTGTTTCTAATAGAGCTTAGAATTCACCACACACAGTGTTAGAGAAAACTATCATTGGCCGGGCACGGTGGCTCACGCCTGGAATCCCAGCATTTTGGGAGGCTGAGGCAGGTGGATCACGAGGTCAGGAGTTCGAGACCAGCCTGGCCAGGATGATGAAACCCCATCTCTACTAAACATACAAAAATTAGCCGGATGTGGTGGCGGACGCCTGTAGTCCCAGCTACTCAGGAGGCTGAGGCAGAAGACTCGCTTGAACCCAGGAGGCAGAAGTTGCAGTGAGCTGAGATTGCACCACTGCACTCCAGCCTGGCAACAGAGCAAGACTCTGTCTCAAAAAAAAAAAAAAAAAGAGAGAGAGAGAAAACTATCATCATCTTAAGCAAAGCTGGCATGGGTCTGTGGCTAAAAGGTCCTCTCTCTTTCTCTCTCCCTGACACACACACACACACACACACACACACACACACACACACACACACACTCACTCTCTCTCTCTCTCTCAGTGGCATCTCCGTGTTCCAGTCTGAACTGCTGGCCAGCCAGCCAGCCAGCCAGGTCAGGGATGAATGACAAGGTGGCCCAGAAGACCAGTCCTGGCAGCCACAGTGGCCGTGCCGAAGCCTGGTCTGTGCAGACTCTGTGGTCTTCATGGGTTGCTCAGGCAACTCAAGTATCTCACTCCCAACAACCCGTGATGTGCTGCAAAAGCCAAGACGAACTTTATTATCACACTTGACCTGTGGCAACCCTCATGACCCAGCAGCCCTGCAGAATCCAGCCAGGCTAGGAAACGCAGGGGCAGACAGTGAATAAATGTCTACAGCCCTCCGCTAACATTCTGTGACACTGTTTTCAGATATACCCACAAAAAGGAAGCGCTAATAGACCCAGCTGGGGACAGTTTATAAAGCAGTTTCACAAGCAAGATAATCCCAATCACGCAAGATCATCAGAGCACAAATTTTCCTCCCCAGTTGAGAAGTCAGAAAATAGAGGCGGAGGGAGAGAGGACCTCTAGTTTAGAAGGGACTTAAGAAACACTCAAACATTGCTGTTGAGATTTTGCCAAACTCTGGAAAAGTCTGCCAAACTCTGGCAAAGTCTGCCAATTTTTTATAAAATGAAAGAAGTAACTACCGAAAGATCCAGCTACTGAACTTTTGGGCATTTATATCAAAGAAATAAAAATTTATGTCCATAAAACAAAATGCAGCTTTATTCATACTAGCCCCAAAACGGGGACAACCCAGCGTCCTTAAATGGATGGTTAAGCAAACTGCAGTGTATTCGCACAATGAAATACAACTCAGCAATTAAAAAGTGAATTACTGACACATGCAACAACTCGAATGAGCCTCTTGAAGATTATGTTGAGAAAAAAGGCCCATCCCAAACTGTTACATACTTCAGGATTCCATTGATACACATTCTTGAAATACAGAAATGAAGGAGGAAATTAGTGGTTGCTAAGGGTGGGAGGAGGTGGGTGTGGCTACAAAAGGCAGCATGAAGGATCTTTGTCGGGATAAATGTTCCCAACTTGATGGTATCAAAGTCAATATCCTGGCCGGGCACGGTGGCTCATGCCTGGAATCCCAGGACTTTGGCAGGTCGAGACAGGTGAATTACCCAAGGTCAGGAGTTCAAAACCAGCCTGGGCAACATGGTAAAACCCTGTCTCTACTAAAAATACAAAAATTAGCCAAATGTGGTGGCAGGCAACTGTAATCCCAGCTACTCCAGAGGCTGAGGCAGGAGAATCGCTTGAACCCAGGAGGTGAAGGTTGCAGTCAGCCAAGATCGTGCCACTGCACTCCAGCCTGGGCAACAGAGCAAGGCTCTGTCTCAAAACTAACAAACAACAACAAAAAAACCAATATCCTAGTTGTTGTATTTGTTATAGTTTTTGCAAGATGTTACCACTGGGGGAAAGTGGGTAAAGGATCTCTGTATTGCTTCTTACGACCTCATGGTTAATCTACAATTATCTTAAAATTTAAAGTTTAATTTTTTTTTTTTTTTTGAGAGGGAGTCTCGCTCTGTCGCCCAGGCTGGAGTGCAGCGGCACGATCTCAGCTCACTGCAAGCTCTGCCTCCTGGGTTCATGCCATTCTCTGCCTCAGCCTCCCGAGTAGCTGGGACTACTTGGCCTCCCAAAGTGCTGGTATTACAGGCATGAGTTTTTTTTTGTTTTGTTTTGTTTTTGAGATGGAGTCTTGCTCTGTCACCCAGGCTGGTGTGCAGTGGCATAATCTTCTTTCACTGCAACCTCCACCACGCCCGGCTAATTTTTTGTATTTTTAGTAGTATTTTTTGTATTTTTGTATTTTAGTAGAGATGGGGTTTCACTGTGTTAGCCAGGATGGTGTTGATCTCCTGACCTCGTGATCCACCCGCCTCGGCCTCCCAAAGTGCTGGGATTACAGGCGTGAGCCACCATGCACGGTCTAAAGTTTAATTTTAAAAGAGAGTGAAACGGAAAGACTCAAGCGTCAACCAAATAAAACACGTAGCCAATTCAAGAATGTGAATCCTGCATGGATACTAGATGGCAATAAGGTATTATTTATTGTTAATTTTGCCAAATGTAATAAAAATAGTGTATTTATATACAAATAGTACTTTTCAGCCAGGTGCAGTGGCTCATGCCTGTAATCCCAGCACTTTGGGAGGCCGAGGTAGGTGGATCACTTGAGGTCAGGAGTTCAAGACCAGCCTAAGCAATATGGTGAAACCCCATCTCTACTAAAAATACAAAAATTAGCCGGGCATGGTGGTGCGTGCCTGTAATCCCAGCTACTCAGGAGGCTGAGGCAGGAGAGTCACTTGAGCCCGGAAGGCGGAGGTTGCAGTGAAAGAAGATTACGCCACTGCACTCCAGCCTGGGTGACAGAGCAAGACTCCATCTCAAAAAAAAAAAAAAAAAAACTCATGCCTGTAATCCCAGCACTTTGGGAGGCCAAGGCAGGCGGATCACGAGGTCAGGAGATAGAGACCACGGTGAAACCCCGTCTCTACTAAAAATACAAAAAAAATTAGCTGGGCGTGGTGGCGGGCGCCTGTAGTCCCAGCTACTCGGGAGGCTGAGGCAGGAGAATGGCATGAACTCGGGAGGCGGAGCTTGCAGTGAGCCGAGATTGCGCCACTGCACTCCAGCCTGGGCGACAGAGCGAGACTCCGTCTCAAAAAAAAAAAAAAAAAAAAAAGAGTACTTTTCTGTTAGAGAGACTTATCTTTTTTTATTATACTTTAGGTTTTAGGGTACATGTGCATAATGTGCAGGTTTGTTACATATGTATCCATGTGCCATGTTGATTTCCTGCACCCATTAGCTCGTCATTTAGCATTAGGTATATCTCCTAATGCTGTCCCCGCCCCCCCCCCCCCCCCCCCCCCAACAGTACCCGGAATGTGATGTTCCCCTTAAAGTATTTAAAAATAAAATAATAATATATCTGGTATTTGCTTCTGGGGGAGAAGGCGGTGGGTGGGAGTGAAGATGAAAAAGGGCAGGCCATGAGTTGGTAACTAGTGAAGCCGGTGATGAGTACACAGGCATTCATTATGCTCTCCTCTCTCCTTCTGTGGATATTTGAAATTTTCCATAATAAAAGGTTGAGGGGGAAAAAAAAGGCCCACAGAGGATGTTCAGTGCCTCATCATCAGTAAGAGAGAGAAACAAGGCTTTAACCTGGGTCTTCAGACCCTTCTACCACAAGCTGAGCCAGCCTGGAAGAGCCATGAGGGCAGGTGAGGAGCTACTCCGGGCAGACTGTGGGACGGCTCGCAGGTCTAAGGAGCGCCTGGGGTGCCAGGCCTGCAGGCCCCATGTTGTTGCTCCCTAATCAGCATACGGTGTGCAAAGCAGCCCCACACACAGCTGGTGGCACTGCAGATGGAGGCCACCAGGCCTGGGAGGCTCAGCTACATCAGAGATGCCACATGTCTGGCTGGGCAGGAGGGCTTCAGGAAACAGGCAGCCCTGCCCTTCTTCAACAGACGGTTCGGAGGTTCTCAGGCAACAGGAAAACAGTGCCTTCATTCTACCCACCTTGGAAAATGGGACCGACAGACAGGCCTTCTGTTATGTGCAAGACGTTCTACCTTGTACGAGAGGTGTACACTCTGTGGAAAAAAGGTAGCCTTGCTCAAATATCACATCCTTCTCAAAGCCTTCCCCAAATTCCTCAGCCAAAGGTGCCGCCTCCTTGGCACTCCACAGCTCTCTCTGTGCGGAGATCCCCTTGTATCAGTTACCTACCGCTGCATAACAAGTTAACCCAAAACTTAGCAGCTGCAAACAACAAATATTTATCTTACAGATAAATAAGCTGTAAGATAAATATGTTATTTATCTTACAGATAAATAAGCTGTAAGATAAATATGTTATTTATCTTACAGTTTCTGAGGCAATTCAGGCAAGCTTAGCCTCTGGCCCACAGGCTGCAATCGAGGTTGGCTAGGGCTCAACTATGTAAAGACAATTCCCTGCTCACTCGTGTGGCTGCTGGTGGGCCTCAGATCCTCCCTGGCTGTTGGCCAGAGACGTCAGTTCCTCACCATGAAGGCCTCTCCACAGGGCAGCTCATATCATGGCAGCTGAATTCCTCCAGGCAAGGCTCAGAGAGAAAGACAGAAAGTGCCCAAGACAGACGGGGCAGGCTTTTATAACACAGTCCCAGAGTGACAGGCCATCACTTTTGCCAGATTCTATTCACTAGAAGCATGTCACTAAGTCCAGCCTACATCAAGGGACAGGGACCCACCAGGGCATGACTCCTAGGAGGCAGCGATCACCAGGGGCCATGTTAGAGGCTGCCCACCACATCCCCCAACAGAGATGGTATTTGGATGACACCTATTTCTTTCTTTTTTGTATGACAGGTGTTTGTACATTTATGTAAATGTCCAATTCCCCAACTAGAAAGTGAAGTTGTGAAGGCAAACCCCACATCTGACTCACATCTGTTCCCCTCCCCTCCTGTGCCTAGCACAGCATCCAGTCTCGGTGGCAGCTCTATATCTGAGAGTGGCGGTCGGCCCACCTGCCCACCGCCCACACGCCTGCTGAAGAGGCCCAGGTGGCTGCGTGTGGCACCACATAGTCCCACCTGCTCTGGTCCTGGCTGACTGGACCAACCACAACAAAAAAATCAACAATGTATGACCTGCAGGCTGGCCTATGGGAAAATACCGAGAGATGACACTCGTGACGGGAAAGTCACAACAAAGGCCATGCAAGCTTCAGTTCTGCAGGAACAGAAAAGCACATTTTTAAAAGGCAGCTGTAGAGAGAAGAAAATAAAGAAGTGTAGACAGAAACAGTGATTCCATTTGAGAGAAAGAGAGAGAAGAAATCACCAAAAGATCACTCCCAGAGCTGCCCCTAATAAACCTTTGTCACTGAGCTGAGTTGCACGATCCAACTTTCTCACGGGGGAGCGAGGTGAGGGAAAAGGAAGGGCAGAAAAAGAGAGAGCGGCCAGAGTCCCCGGGAGGTCACTGGGCGAGGGCCACGACACCCAGCAGGGGGCTTGCAAGGGGAGTTCCCTGAGGTTAGCCCCCACATCAGCTCACAATCAGAAGCTCACTCCCATCCTAGGCACCGTGAGTTCTCCAAATTTCACAGGTCTGTGATTAAGGACTATAATAGACAAACCTTATTATGTGATCAATGATGCTTTAAAAGAAAAAATACTGTACCTGACTCCCCCAACCCAAGACAGAAGGGAAGCCATCGCCCGCCTCCCCTGACGTGGCTCACTCGCCTCTCAGGGAGCAGGTATGTCCCAGAGTGTAAGACGCCAGTGGGGTGAGGACAGGAACCGGCTCACCCTGTTAAAAGCCAGTCCTCACCTAGGGCAAGAAGCCCGTATGGAGGACAGACAGAGGAAGTGAAAAAGCCAAGGGTTAAGGCAAAGGAGACCTACGCCAGGTCCCCGGAGAGAAGCCGCTCTCAAACTGTCTTGTCATCGAGCACCACACCCGCTGGACCCCACCCACTTGGTGGAGTCACTCAGCTGCTGCGCGCTCCTGTCCACACAGGTGGGAATCCTCCTCACCCCCTCAGCCCCATCAAGGGCTTTCAGATTTTACAGAAACGTTCTGGCTCTTGCCATCTCAGCCACATCAGACCTGACTTAGGACCCTCCGGGACCTTTATAACCCCAGAGGTCGGTGTCAGGCAGCCCCACCGACGCTGCACACTCGGGTCCTTCTGACAGGCAGAGCTGGTGACATGGCTCGGGCGAGGCCTTCAAGCCAAAACGGAGAGCTCAGCAAGCCCAGGCAGTGGGAAAGCAGAGTGTGGATCTGACCCAGAGAAAAAGGCTGAAGAGCAGGAGGGAGGAGGGGGAGCAGCAGGAACACTGACGGGGAAAACCCGCCAGGCAAGGGGAGTCCGGGCCCACACCCTGCAGCCCGCTCTCTCTGGAGGCCCAGCTATCGCCCGGAATATTCCAAAGGCTATCCAGAAGCCAGAGTAAGGGGGACAGAAAACACAGAAAAGCAGGCCTGAGACTCCATCCAAGGCGGTTGACCAGCGGGACCTGGCCATCAGCAACTACACACAGGATTTGAGTACAGAAATAGAGTCTTCTCCAGCCAGGGACAGTGCACAAAGTTCGGGACAAAGAGAAGATGCTCAGCAAAGTCAGCCTCAGAGGCGGCTTGGCAAACACACTAGAGGGACAGACAGGGATCTGACACCATCTGGGCAGCAGCAGCTGCAGTCCAGGCTGAGGCCCCGGCCGCCCGGCGCACCCTGGCCCAGAATGCCTGCCCAGCCCCTCCCCCAGCCTTCACCCCAAGCCTTCAAGGCTAACCTCTCCTCATCCTCCTCAAAGCTTCCTCTCTGTGTCCTGACAGAACTGACAGCACCTGGTCCCTTCTCCATGCAAACAACCCCCCACACCCCGCTGAAGTCAGGACAGGACAGGACGCTGCTCTGCTGACCTCTCGCCTCTTGCTCCCTGTGTGACACCCACTCACTTGGGGTCCCTCCACCAACCGGAAGGTGAGCTGAACACAGTGGGCGGGAGGACGGACTCCTCATGGGTGAGGCGAGGCCCAGAATAAAAGCTGGCTGACGTCCTGGCAAGAAGTAATAAGAGCCAGCTGATGCCTTTGACCGATAGCCAAGAATTTAAAAGAAGATCTTGACAAATTAAAAGACAGAATCTAATGAAGGGGACCAAAATGGGAAATATTACTGTTCAACCAATTTGGCAACAATTTTCATTAGCTTAGAAAGAGCTTCTGGCATTGAATTAGTAGAAAATGGTCTCTACCATGTTACTATTTTTAGCATTTTATGACAAATTTGCTCAGCTGTCCCTCTTCAGAATAAGAGAACTGAAATGCCTCAAATTTGCTCCATAGGAGCTGCCAGAAAACAGTTTTCACTGAAATCACTGGACACATGTTTATAACCTTTGTTCAGTATTTGTTCAGATGTTTTCACTCAGGCAAGTTCCTGAATGTCTGTTTTTTCCTTTGCTTTCTTCCACACAAGAACCCCTGCTCCTACCCCCAGCTGAACGCTGTCAAGGGCAGCACCCACCACAGCAGTAATCAGAGTTCTCCAGGCTTGGGGAACCATCAAGAAATGGCTATCCCACAAATTCAAGCTCCTGGCTGTGACTAACCCTAAGGAGTGTTCAGAGTCCACTGGATTCACCAGAAGCTGTGGGATTCCACCCCCACATGGTTCTCCAGTGGGGTTCAGAAAAAGGGCAAAGGCGGGCCAGGCATGGTAGCTCACGCCTGTAATCCCAGCACTCTGAGAGGCTGAAGCAGGTGGCTCACCTGAGGTGAGGAGTTCAAGACCAGCCTGGCCAACATGGTGAAACCCCGTCTCTACTAAAAATACAAAGATTAGCCGGGCGTGGTGGCTCACGCCTGTAATCCCAGCTACTCGGGAGGCTGAGGCAGGAGAACCGCTTGAACCGGGAGGTGGAGGTTACAGTGAGCTGAGATAGCGCCACTGCTCTCCAGGCTGGGTGATAGAGCGAGACTCCGTCTCAAAAAAAAAAAGAAAAAGGGCTAAGGCAGTGAGCCAGCTCTGGCAGATTGAGGTTACCCCTAAAATAAAGTAGTTCTAGATAACACCTAACAAAACGGTAATCATTTAATTCACTTGATGAATATTTATTGACTGCCTACTATGTGTATCGCTCTAGAAACTGGGAACACAGCAGTGAATGAAACACATGGAACTTCCTGTCCCCATGGAGCTTACATTTGGGTGGGGCAGACAGATGATCAAAACAAACAAAAAAAAGCAAAATCCATTCCATAGGAGCAGACGATAAGAACCACGAAGAGAAAGAAAGCAGAGATGAGCACGATTTCACACCACACGGCCAGGGATGGCCTCATTGCACAAAGATCTGGAGGAGGAGAGGGGGCAAGCCACAGGAATGCCACTGGGAGAGTGGCCCAGGTGGAGGGAGCAGGAAGCGGGGGTGGCCATGGCAGGGTGAGTGACAGCACAGTGCAGGCTCAAGCCAGGGCTGCGGATCCGACGGGACTGGGATCGGATCCGACTGGATGGGATGGGAGGATCTGCCACTGGGAAGAAGAGGGCCTTGCCCACAGGCTCACAGAAACATGGTAACAGAGTTAAATTCTGGTCAGCTGCGCCTGGTGTGGCCTTTTGGGGACACACAGAACAGGCTGGGTTCCAGTTTCCCAGGACAGCCCTTCAGAAAACAGTGAGTCCTCTGGGGCAGGGTCCCCAAGCCCCACGCGAACAGGTACAGGTCAGTGGCCTGGTAGGAACCCAGCCACACAGCAGGAGGTGGGAGGCGGGCCAGTAAGCATCACTGCCTGGGCTCTGCCTCCTGTCAGATCAGCAGCGGCATCAGATTCCCAAAGAAACACAAACCCTACTGTGAACTGCCCATGCGAGGGATCTAGGCTGCAAGCTCCTTATGAGACTCTGACTAATGCCTGATGATCTGAGGTGGAACCGTTTCATCCCAAAACCATCCCGCAACCACCCCTCGGTCCATTGAAAAACTGTCTTCTGTGAAACCAGTCACTGGTGCCACAAAGGCTGAGGACTGCTGTTCTAAGGCGTTTAGGCCCAGATCCCTTGAGGGTTGGTGTCGAGAACCCTCGGTCACCCTCTGGGTTGAGATCCTCTGAAACCACTTGTTGGTGAGTGCCGCGAGGGCGCTGCACCCACGCTGTGCCGCCAGACACACACCTCCTCTTCAACAACTCTGTCCCCAGGGCCCCCACCACAATTCATGATCCAGGGAAGGTCTTCCCAATGCCTCTGGGTCCAAGGCAAACCCAAAGCTATTTCAAATCTGGAAGTACAACCAAGTAAGTGAACAATTAAAATGGCACACCCAACGACATGCTCTATTGGCAGGGGACAGGAAAGGCTGGCTGATATGAGGTAGCTTTGGCTGGAAGTTGAGGCTTTCCTGCCCGCACCCGCATCCCAACAGAGAGCTACACAAGTGTTATTTATTACCCTTATCTGAGGGCAGCATTTCTTTTCTTTTTTTGAGACGGAGCTTAGCTCTTGTTGCCCAGGCTGGAGTGCAACGGCACAATCTTGGCTCACCGCAACCTCCGCCTCCTGGGTTCAAGTGATTCTCCTGCCTCAGCCTCCCGAGTAGCTGGGATTACAGGAATGCACCACCATGCCCAGCTAATTTTGTATTTTTAGTAGAAACGGGGTTTCTTCATGTTGGTCGGGCTAGTCTCAAACTCCCCACCTCAGGTGATCTACCCGCCTCGGCCTCCCAAAGTGCTGGGAATACAGGCGTGAGCCACCACGCCCGGCGAGGGCAGCATTTCTTAAAGTGAGTGCTGTGGAAAACTCGCTCTCAGAATGTGAAAGGCATTCTGTGGTCAATCGTGTGTAAGTGATGATGGTTACGGAAAGCTAAATGTTTTTTACTGCAGTACTTATCACAGCTTTTGGTTTGCTGCTATGTACTTGACCCTCCAAGAGGAAAAGTACTAATACTGTCTAACACTTACCAAGCATCTCTCAGTATCAGGCCCTGGGACTTTTCACACAGTATCTCAGCCAGTCCCCCCACAACCCCAGTGAGGCCTACTTGGTCACTATTCCCATTTTACAGACAAAGAATCCGCTCAGAGAAGGCAGGTTTTCACTGGAGATCTGTGTTAGGAGTCACGAGGGGTTTAGGCAATACCAGATGTTAATTTGGTTTCTGAAACCAAAACATTAGGAGCCATCACAGGTGGGAGATTCAAAAGCCACTCTGTTACCTGTGTCACTGGGTGGAACGCAGAACTCTCTGGTAAACCAGGTTAGAGAATGTGGCTTAGGCTCAAAGTGTGAGCAAGACCTTAGTCTCCTCCAGCCCGGTTTGCCTGAGGGGTAGAGAAGACAGCAGAAAGCAGTGCCCTTTCCCCTGCTCTGCAGAGGTTAGCCCTGTTACAGTTCACGTCTCCTGCCTCAGGGCTAAGAAGAAAATTCCGGAAAGAATGAAATCCCCCTCTGTGCATGGGGCCACGCTCACTAGTCAACAGGGTCCTGGAATCACATTCTATTCCACCCTCCTATGGGGCAGAATCAGGGAGGGAGGAGGCTCTCCCTCTTCCCTGCATCAGCCAACCAGGATACTAAAGGGCAGAGTGAGAACTCACTCCCAGGCCTGCTGACCCCACCCATGTCCACACTAAACCAGCCCCCACCCCCGTCAATCCTCAGACCACTTCTTTCTGAAGCAAGCAGGGGCCACAGAGCTAACTATGGGAACCAGCATGCACCGTCAGCCCCTTTCACAGTCAGGATCTCAGAGGCTGGAAAACCATCTACATACGGCAGCCACAATTGTAGTCGGGGGGCCCTTGTGTCTGCTTTCTCCTGGTACTGAGGCTGTTGGAGCAGGGGCAGGGAACAGGCTGCCCTGCAATCTCCAATCCTTATCCACCGTACCCCAGGTTCCAGAACGCACGCACATCCCCCTGCAGGAACCCTCCCCTTAGAAACATGTCTGCCTCATGACGGCTAATTAAACATTGATTACTGAACAGCTTCCTGATTAGGTTTAAACTGAACAAAGTTATGAAGTTCTATAAACCAGCCTTAAAAGCCTCCTCTGTTTTATGAAATTGATCTAAGAGAACAGTAGAGAATACTACAGACCTCCCATGGCAGTGAGTAAAAGTACAAAAAGTACAGAACAAAGAAATGAAAACTCAATACGGTTTTTACTACATTTGTCAAATTGTACTTAAGGAAAAAAGAAAAGATGGTATTTTAAAGGCTTTCTGCAAAAGGCCACACACACATTGACCTCAGTGTTTCACGGCAGGCAGGCAGGCAGGAAGGGAAGAAGGAAGGAGGAAGGCAGGGAGGGAGGGAGGGAGCTGCTGGTCTAGAATTTCCCATGTGGGTTTTGCCCCAAGCCTGCAGGCATTCTGGCCCTGCCTCAGTTCTTTCTCATGCAGGCCTGTGAACCTAGGCTAAGAAGCATCCAGTGTCAACTACCTGAATCTTATACCAGCCTTTGCCACCCAGCAACACTGACCCAAAGTGTACCCAAGAATGTTCTTGAAAGAGTCCAACCATCTGCCTGCAGCCTCAAGACAGTAAGGCCCCCATGACAGACACTGAAATAAGGACTCTCAGGGGTGATAACACCCAGGAGGCCAGGAGAGCTGGATGGGGCCAGCCCAATTTGTTGCCAGCTGGCTTTGCTGTTCTTTTCTACAATGGCAAGCGTCACACTAGGCTTCAAGAGATGCGGGCAGAGGAGGCTCAGGCCCAAATCCTACCTTTTGAGGGATTTTATAACAGCTTGCATTTGTCTGGTCTTTTATCTACTCCCATGGATCTCCGCAGGAAACACGAGCAGGCTGGGGCTGATGGTGGCAATAATCACATGCTCAATGTTAGGGAGATTTTAGAAACCCTGATGCTGGGAGCCGGGGGGAATCGGGTGGGGGGAGATATGTAGCATTTTTAGCAGCATTACTTTTTTTGTTGTTTGAGACGGAGTCTCACTCTATTACACTGTTGCCCCGGCTGGAGTACAGTGGTGCTATCTAGGCTCACTACAACCTCCGCCTCCCGGGTTCAAGCGATTCTCCCGCCTCAGCCTCCTAAGTAGCTGGGACTACAGGCGCCCACCACCACACCTGGCTAATTTTTTTGTATTTTTAGTAGAGATGGGGTTTCACCATGTTGGCCAGGCTGGTATTGAACTCCTGACCTCAGATGATCCGCCCACCTCGGCCTCCCAAAGTGCTGGGATTACAGGCGCGAGCCACCTCGTCCTGCCAGGCCCACACTCTTAACCAAGACACCATAGGGCCTCTTTTAAGTAATCTCCCAAGATCACGAAGCCTTGACCTGGTTGCAATTTGCACCCAGCTCTGTCCGATCCTGAGCCTGGACTCCTACTCTCTCTGATACACCAATCCCCCTTTCAGCCTGCTCAGACCTGCCTGCCTCAGTGCTCCCTACACTGGACATCGAGAGACGATCAGATGCAGCCACGCACAGCCCCATGCAGTACAGTGAATGGAGTCTATCGCATGGAATGCTGAAGCTGTCCTTCAAAGCCTCTGGGCTCCCACAGCCCATGGCCAGCGGCACTTGTCAGGAGGCAGACACTACCAGCAGGATGTGTGTGACGGGGTCCAAGCAAGGGACATGTGACCTTTGAAAAGTGACTATCCACATTCTTTAAGCATGGACCACATAGAGTGACTTCCTTCCAAAGAATATAGTATGGCAAGGGGGAAAAGAATAATTTACAGCGGAGAAACCTGACAAACACGACTTCAGCCCAGTGATCAAGGTCAACAGCAACAGTGATAAACCATGTACCCTTGATAGGACGTGGTGTGTCACTGATAGGATGTGAGGGAAACAGCTCTTCTCCTCCGCAGCATTCCTCCCGTAACCTCCCCAAAACCCATCACCGCAGTCTAATGATGAGAAAAACATCAGATAAATCCTAATTGGGGAACACTCTACAAAACAGCTGACCGGTATTTCTCAAAACTGTCAAGGTCATCAAAAACAAGGCAAGTTGGAGAAAATTTCACAGCCACCTCCTCCAGGAAGCTTCCTTCTTCCTGCAAATGCCTGTGACCTGTCCTCTTCTGAAGGCCTCGACAGGAGAGTCTCCTGGGGGCCTCTGGCCAGCCTAGAGCCCTGCTGCTTGTCTGGAGGCCTGCCTGCCCTGCTCAGGGAGAACCCACCACCACCACAGAGCATGCACCGTACACAGCCCATACTGCTGAGCTGGAGCCAATAGCGCCTCAGGCCGTGGGACCCAGAAGGGGGAAGCTGGCAGTCCTGGAGGAGTTGGCCTTGGCTCCCTCCAGCTCTAGTGCGGCAAAAAACGTTTTCTTTTCCATTGCATAAGATGCTTCCAATGGCGACAAACCCAACACCACAGACAAATGGAAATAAAAAGCCCGTGGATGTGGGTGAAGAGCAGAGAGTGCCTGTGTCTGTGGAGGGCACACAGGCAGGCAAGCATGAGCAGCGAGACCAGCCGCATGTGAACCCCCAACAAGCAGGGAAGAGAAAAACAAGCTCTGACCAAAATCAGAGCCAGCATGTCCCGCCTGGCAGGGCCCCTTCGTTCTTCCTGAGGCCCTTGCTCAGATGTGGTTCTGGGCGCTGCTGCTCCAAGGGGGCGATCAGGGCAAAACTCATGGGTTTGACCAGCCCAACCCTATCCCAGCCAGGTCCCCTCTGCGGAGCTGCAACGTGGGGCCCAGAAGACGGGCAAGGACGCCAAGTCCTGTAAGTTTCACAGGGCTGGGCATGTGTAAGAAGCTGGGTGTCCAGGTCTGGACATCAGAATGGGCATAAGCTCCGGACTGAGAACTCCAGGGGGCAGGGAGGACAGAGATCGCTGGAGAACGCGGAGAAGCAGCCTAACCTCTCAGCTCCTCCCTTTCCTTTCCTGTCCAGCGGGGACAGCCACGGTCTCGAAGCTCTTAAGTGGCTGCCTGAGGTGGCCCACGTGAGAGGTCAGACACTAACAGGCTTAGAACTGTACAGACACTAGTAGGCTTGAAACTGTACAGAACCTTACCTGTGTGAGTCAACAACCCTGGGAGGCTGGGGGTTGACATACCCTGGCCTTACCAGGGTCACCTCTGGCCCAGTAATGCTACCCTTGGGAGCTATCATAGGAAAGAATCCTAATTAGAGAAAATAATCTGTATGCATGTGGATATCCATCGTATAATTTACAATATTAGAAAAAATAGAAAGCATCTAGCTAGCTGAGAACAGGGAAATGAGAAAGTGAACTGAGGTTCACCTACTCAATAAAACCATTCGAAAAATTTTCAAAGACTATATAATTACACAGAAAATGGGGATGTGAGCCATTAACTGAAAAAATCATGACATAGCTTCATTTGTACAATTTCTTTCATGCTGGGGGGTTGAAATGAAGATTCAATTTCAAATCTTCATCTATAAAAAAAGACTCAGAATGATTTGATATACAGGGTAACTCCTACTTTGCCTAAATGTTTAAAAAGCTACATGTTGGGAATATAAAGAAGATAAAGAATCAATAATGATGGCCGGGTGCAGTGGCTCACGCCTATAATCCTAGCACTTTGGGAGGCCAAAGTGGGCAAATCACTTGAGGTCAGGAGTTCAAAACCAGCCTGGCCAATATGGTGAAACCCCATCTCTATTAAAAATACAAAAAAAAAAAAAATTAGCCAGGCATCATGGCAGGTGCCTGTAATCTCATCTACTTGGGAGGCTGAGGCAGAAGAATTGCTTGAACCTGGGAAGCAGAGATTGCAGTGAGCCGAGATCATGCCACTGCACTCCAGCCTGGGCAACAGACCGAGACTCTGTCTCAAAAAAAAAAAGAAAAAAAAAAGTAAGCACATTTTAAAAGTAGTTTAGGTACAGAAGGATGACCCTCATGCTACAGAAGGGAAAGCGGCAGGAGAGGTTTAGACACAGATAAAGAATCTGGATTTCTGGGGCAAAAACTAGACAGGACCTCCAGGAGGAGCTCAGAGGAGCACAGACTTTTCTGACCCAGCCCTCCTGGGTGAGACCAAGGGCTCAGGCTCCACCCATACTCCATTCTCACTTTCCTGGAGAAAATTGAATGCTATGAAAGAAACAGAACAGCCAACCTAACAAAATGCAGCAATTACGCTACAACAAAGCCATCAACCAAAGCACAAAACAACACTCATTTTTATGATTAAAAAACAATGAATGCAAAAAAGGCAGCAGTTAAGAATCATGACAAACTCAAGACAGCACGAATGATGTCTGAAAACAGAGTGTCCTTCCAAAAACTGCAGGAATTCCAAATGACCTCAGTAGGAACTCCCCAGCGCTGCCAAGTGTGCCAGGCCAGACTTCCTGGCAGGACACGCCCCAGACGCCACAGGAAACTCAAGGATCGCTGATTTTATTTTATGACCAAATTTTAGTAACTCCTAATAACTCTTTTCTTAGGAAAAGGCTTTGGGGCACATGTAAAAATGAATTGCTGCCGGGCGCAGTGGCTCACGCCTGTAATCCCAGCACTTTGGGAGGCCGAGGCGGACGGATCATCTGAGGTCGGGATTTTGAGACCAGCCTGACCAACATGGAGAAGCTCCGTCTCTATTAAAAATACAAAATTAGCCAGGCGTGGTGGCACATGCCTGTAATCCAAGCTACTCGAGAGGCTGAGGCAGGAGACTCGCTTGAACTCGGGAGGCAGAGGTTGCAGTGAGCCGAGATTGCTAAACCATTTCACTCCAACCTGGGCAACAAGAGCAAAACTTTGCCTCAAAATAAAAAAAGAATTGCTGGAAGCACATTATCACTCCCCTAAAGAACCCCAGAAAAGACTGTGTGTTTGGGTCGGCTGGAGGCACATCTAAAATAACTCTTTCCCCACCTCCTGATGCATGCCCCTCGGAGGGCGGGGCCCACACCTGCAGGGACACCGATGATGCGTCCATTTACTGCATCGACTGCAAAGCTCTAGCCAAAGCCTTTTCTCTGCAGACATCACTGCCCCCCTGAGCTATGCCAGGCTCTTGGGCAGAGCTAAGTCAGAGAGGGCCGGAGCACCTTCCTGGCATAATTCTCACCGTCTCCCAGAGCAGCCTAGGAGCTCCCTAACTCTTGTCATCAGTCCCTGCACAATTCATTGCCTGGCTGTCCTATTGCTGGAGGCAGAAGAATTTTCTCTTCCCTGACAAACCACGAGGAGCTGTATTTCACCTCCCGCTGGGTACTCCAAAGCATAACCCAGCCCAGAGTTGAGCATGCAATGGGCAGGAACCTAACAGCTGACAGAGGGAAAGAGGCAGGAGGGAGGGAGGTGAAGGGAGGGCAGGCATGCCACCCCCTGGCTCCCTAGAACTACAGAAACCCCTAGGGGGGATTCCTACAAGCCCTGGGCTCTTCAGAATGCAAGCTGAAACAGCTCACTCCTGCAGCCCCTCATTTTACAGGTGGGGAAACTGGTGAGGCCAAGAGAGACAAAGTGGCTCAGCCCTACGCACATAAGTGGCTAATGGCGGAGCTGTGAGCAACACCTCCACCTATCTGCCCTCTAGAATCTAGAACAGAACCACGTCCTTCTCAAGTCTGAGCCACCCACAGCTCCTGTACTGGGCTGTCCAGAGAGGTCACGTACAGGGCACCTGATGGGGTAGAAGTAACTATTTGGAGAAGCAGGTTCCAACCCTGGCTCTGCCACTTAAAAGGTTGTATAACCCTGGGCAGGTCTCGCAACTCCTCAGCTTCACCTGTAACCCCACAGGATGGGTAGAAGGGTTGGTGAGCTAACGGAGCTGCACCTGGGTCACTGCAAAGGCTCACCAATGCTAGCTCTTCACCCTAGGCCCTGTCGGTGAGCTCGTCTCCTCTCTTCTTCAGATTCCTGCCCAATGGAGCCCCCTGAGCCCTTGCCTCACAACAAAGAGGACACTCAGAGGCCTCCAGGGTGCTGGACCTTGCCTGCAAAGTCCCAGCCAGAATGGATGGGCTTCCTTTTCCCTGTGGCAGGACAACCTCCCAACAGGAACCAAGCTTCGACTCTCAACTCCTGAGTCTCTGGTTCACCAAGCACCTTCTTTTTCACTTCTGGTCTGCTGGGCTGGAGGAGCAGGCCTCTACCATATGGCCCACTGTTCCCTGGGCCACTAGGACCTGCCTGGTCTGGAAACTGGTGGAAAACTCAACGAGCCACAGTTCAGATAACTGCGACCCCAAGGCCCCAAACACCCCTTCTCACCATTAAGAGGCTCAGGACATGGCTCACCATGGCCAGAAACTGGTTGATATGGTTTGGCTGTGTCGCCACCCAAATCTCATTTTGAATTGTAGTTCCTATAATCCCCACATGTGTTGGGGGGGACCTGGTGGGAGGTGATTTAATCATGGTGAGCAGTTATCCTCATGCTGTTCTCATGCTAGTGAGCGAGTTCTCTGAGATCCTGCGGTTTTGCTCGGCACTTCTCCTTGCTGCCACTACGTGAAGAAGGACGTGTTTGCTTCCCCTTCCGTGACTGTAAGTTTCCTGAGGCCTCCTCAGCCATGCTGAACTGTGAGTCTATTAAACCTCTTTCCTTTATAAATCACCCAGTCTCAGGTATGTCTTTATGAACAGCGTGAGAACAGATTAATACATTGGTCAATATCCAGGGCTCCAGAACCCATCAAGGATCACTGTAGGGAGATCCTAGAAACCAGAGACACTCCAGGAGTTAGACCCTCCAAGGCTTCCAGTCCAAGCATGACCAGACCTGCCAGAAATTCCACACAAGCTGGACCTATCACACACTGGATGATGCACTCTCTTTCCTGGAGACAGACGCCCAGAAAATCCTTCTAATTGCGCATCGGAGTTTCTTCAGAAGTTCTACATGGTCATAATTTGCACCTCTCACATCTAGATTTGCTATTTTAAAATCAGGTAAGTACAGATTCAAACTAGAAAGAACAAGATCATAAATTTGGATGGAGGATCATCTAATCCAACCTACCATTTTCCAGATGAGCAAACAAAGTATAGGGGTTGAGCAGTGGGGAAGGAAGGGGGCAAGTGCAAGGGGCAGAGTCCAGGCCAGAGCCCAGAGACCCCCTGTGTCCTCATAAATGGACCCCGGGAGCTATGCAACCAAGGCCCTGCCCTTGATTCTTGGTGTAGGAAGCTCGGTGGTACAAAGGGCTTGGTTTGGCTCCCTCGCCCACTCTCTCATGTTCAGTGGAGCTCTTCTCTCTGATACAGGGCCTGGGCAGTGTTGGAACCAGGGAAATGGATGCAAAAGTCAGACACCCAGGGGCTGTTGCTCCTGGAAGCCCAGGTTACCTTTGGGCATGATCTGATGCATGGCGACCGAGAGGAAGAAGATGGAGTCACTGTAGTAGGTTCCCGAGCCAGCACTGAAGTGCTTCTGCATGGCCTCCACGACGGGGAAGAGCTTATCTGTCAGCACAGCAACGTCATGGAAGATGACCTGCAGCAGGTGCAAAAAAAATCAAGGCTCAGCAATCTAGTTCTCACCGTAAGCTTGACACCCAACACACACCTGGGATCACAGAGGTAGAGGCAGACGGTGCCTCTCCAGGGTCCACAAGCAGGGGATGGGGCTAGGGGTAGCAACGGAGAGTTAAGGAAATGAGAAAAACCAGAAGTCAGAATTGAGGCCGCACTAAGGAGATGGGGACATTGTGTGAGGGGTGATATGCAGGCACGCATGTACGGGCTGTGCAGTGGAAGAGAAGTGGGAGGACAGGAAATGGAAACAGCCCCTAGTCTGCTTCCTGCTTTTGAACATGAAGCTGGCCCCCCCTGAAGGTAGCTCTGTGCCCAGCAACTGGAACCATGTGAGAGTGTGTGATCCTCATCACATTGCATGGCTAACACTGCTCCAGGCATCGCCACCTCCTGGTGGCCACTGCATCTGTTCCATAGGCCAGTCCAATGCTCCAGCTCTACCTCCCTCATCCAACGGTGTGAACAAGGAGAGGGTCTGGCCACTGCAAAATGGAACCCGGAAACTGCTCAGTGCTGCAGTAAATTCACAGTCAACCAGCATTTCTTGAGTATCGCTGACACTTTGGAGGCACTGTGAGAAGTACAAGGAATAACCAGGTATACTTTCCTCAAAGCACTTAGAAGTCTAGAGGTATAATCAGCTACAGCAGAGCTTTGCAATTTATGAAACACTCTCACATACCCACACTGATCCCCATGACAACCTAGGGCTTCTGTGAGGCAGACATCACTATTATAGCCTCTAAATTACAAATAAGGACGCAGACACTCAGACAGGTTACACTTGCAGCAAGTCACACAGATAATAAATGCAGAGTCAGAACTGGACCCTGGCCTCCAGATTCTCAGCCCCACACTCCTTCCACCATAAACGCATCCTCATTCCTTAACAGCAACCAACAAAGGATGAAGACATCAGCTCAACCCGCGATTAGAGCAGACAAGAGTACTAACGGGACGCTGAGTTGGGTTTCCTTGTCTAACTCTATTCCAGAAGATGAGAAGTATGGCCCATACGCAGCCCCAGCTTCACACTTGATACCAAATGACCATGCACTTGTCCCACAGGTCTTGCAAGTTTTCCTGTTGCTCCATGTGCCCCCACAGGATCTAGATCCTTCTACGACACACAGGAGGCACTCAAGCCAGAAGGCTGGGTGTTCCTCCACCTTCTTCCTCAGTGCTCCTAAGAGTTCTGCAAACGCCACCATCTTCTTTGGTACGTGACAGGACAAGTCTGCCACACTTCATCCTAGCTGCTCAATCACCACCTCATCGACTCCGAAGAGCCCACCTGAACAGGTGCCAGCAGCAAAAGGCAAAGCCACATGAACCCCTGACTGCCCTGTTTACACTGTCACTTGCCCTGCCAGCAGAATAGACAGTGGCGAGTGGTGCCCTTGAAGCTCTCCAATAGGCAGGCTCCACTCCACCACTCACCTTTCCCCTTTCCCTCCACCTGCCCTTCCAGTCTCATGGTGTTGCCTGCACTACCTGCACTTCCAGAGCCATTGGTGGCCGCGGCCCTGTAAGCCACCGTCTGCTCTTCCTTACTGTTGGTTCTGCTTTTGGCCTATATTTCACTTTTCTTTTTTTTTTTTTTTTTTGAGATGGAGTCTCACTCTGTCCCCAGGCTGAAGTGCAGTGGTGCAGTCTCGGCTCACTGCAACCACCTCCTGGGTTCAAGTGATTCTCCTGCCTCAGTCTCCCGAGTATCTGGGACTACAGACGCCTGCCACCACCCCCAGCTAATTTTTTGTCTTTTTAGTAGAGAAGGGGTTTCACTGTGTTAGCCAGGATGGTCTCGATCTCCTGACCTTGTGATGTGCCTGCCTCGGCCTCCCAAAGTGCTGGGATTACAGGCGTGATCCACCACGCCTGGCCTATTTCTCTTATTTCTTATATATGTATCTCTTTCTTTTTTTCGAGACAGAGTTTCACTCTTGTTGCCCAGGCTGGAGTGCAGTGGCACAATCTCGGCTCACTGCAACCTCTGCTTCCCAGGTTCAAGTGTTTCTCCTGCCTCAGCCTCCCAAGTAGCTGGGATTACAGGGGCCCACCACCATGCCTGGCTAATTCTTCTATTTTTAGTAGAAACAGGGGTTTCACCATGTTGGCTAGGCTGGTCTCAAACTCCTGACCTCAGGTGATCCACCCACCTCAGCCTCCCAAAGTGTTGGGATTACAGGCATGAGCCACCGCCCGGCCTGTATCTCTTACATAGCTTATTTCTCTTATATTTCTTTTTAACCTATATCTCTCTTAGTTCACCTTTCCTTTTATTCTTGAGTCTCTTTTAATTTCTAAAACACTATTAAATTTAGAAAACCTTTGTTACTTTTTTTATTTTTAATTTTTGTGGATACAGAGTATGTGTATATATTTATGGAGTATATGAGATATTTCCATACAAGCATACAATGCATAATAATGATATCAAGGTAAGAGGTATCCATCACCTCAAGCATTTATCCTTTGTGTTACAAACAATCCCATTATTTTAGTTATTTGAAAATGTATAATTAAACTATGTTTTACTGTAGTCATCCTATTGTGATAGCAAATACTAGGTCTTACTCATTCTTTGCAAATATTTTTTGTATCCATTAACCATCTCCTCCTCCCCCAACTCACTCCACTACTTTTCCCAGCCTCTGATAAGCATCATTCTCATCTCTTATCTCCATGAGTTTAACTGTTTTAATTTCTACCTCCCACAAATAAGAACATGCAAAGTTTGTCTTTCTGTGACTGGCTTATGCCACTTAACAAAATGATCTCTGCTTCCATCACTGTTGTTGCAGATGACAGGATCTCATTCTTATTGATGGCTGAATAGTACTCCATTTTGTATATGTACTGTCTTATCTTTCCGTTCATCAGCTGATGGAACCTTAGGCTGCTTCCAAATCCCAGCTATTGTGAATAGTGCTGCAGTAAACGTGGGGGTGCAGATATGTCTTCAATATACTTAATTCCTTTCTTTTGGGTATATATCTACCAGTGGGATTGCGGGATCATATGCTAGCTCTATTTTCAGTTCTGTTCTCCATAGTGATTGTACTAACTTACTTTCCCACCAACGGTATATGAAGGTTCCCTTTTCTCTGCATCCTCACCAGCATTTGTTACTGCCTGTCTTTTGGAGAAAAACCATTTGAACTGGAGTGAGATGTTATCTCATTGTAGGTTTGATTTGCATTTTTCTGATGATCAGTGATATTGAGCACCTTTTCATATACCTGTTTGCCATTTGTATGTCTTCTTTGGAGAAACATCTATTCAGATATTTTGCCCAATTTTTAATTAGATTATTAAATTTTTTTCCTACAGAGTTGTCTGAGCCCCTTATATAATCTGGTTATTAATCCCTTGTCACAGTTTACAAACATTTTCTCCCATTCTCTGGGCTCTCTCTTCACTTTGCTGATCGTTTCCTTCACTGTGCAGAAGCTTTTCAACTGGATGTGATCCCATTTGTCCATTTGTACTTCGACTGCCTATGCCTGTGGCGTATTACGCAAGAAATCTTTGCGAAGTCCAACGACCTGGAGAGTTTCCCCCAATGTTTTCTTCTGGTAGTTTCATAATTTGTGGTCTAGATTTAAGTCTTTAATCCACTTTGATTTTTTTATACGGCAAGAGAGAGAGGTCTAGATGCATTCTTCTGCATAAGGTTATCCAGTTTTCCCAGTTCCATTTATCAAAGAGATTGTCCTTTCTCCAGTGTATGTTCTTGGAACCATTGTCAAATATGAGTTCATTGTAGATGTATGGATTTATTCCTCGGTTCTCTATCCTGTCGCATTGGTCTATGTGTCTGTTTTTACGCCAGAACCATGCTGTTTTGGTTGCTATAACTCTGTAGTATAACTTGAAGTCACATAATGTAATTCCTCCACTTTTATTCTTTCTGCTCAAGATAGCTTTGGCTATTCTGGGTCTTTTGTGGTTCCATATAAATTTTAGGATTTTTTTCCTATTTCTGTGAAGAATGTCATTGGTATTTTGATTGGGATTGCACTGAATCTGTAGATTGCTTTGGGTAGTATGGACAGTTTAACAATACTGGTTCTTCCAATCCATGAATATGGCATATCTTTCCATTTCTTGGTGTCCTCTTCAGTTTCTTGCATCAGTGTTTTATTGTTTTCATCCTAGAGAGCTTTCACTTGTTTGGTTAATTCCTAGGTATTTTATTTGTAGCAATTATAAATGGAATTACTTTCTTGATTTCTTTTCCAGATTGTTTGCTGTTGGCATATAGAAATGCTAATGATTTTTGTACATTGAATTTGTATCCTGCAACTTTACTAAATGTATTGATTAGTTCTAATAGTTTTTTGGTGGAGTCTTTAGGTTTTTCCAAATATGAGGTCATATCATCTGCAAACAAGGATAATTTGACTTCTTCCTTTCCCATTTGGATACCCTTTATGTCATTCTCTTGTCTGATTGCTCTAGCTAGGATTTCCAGTACTATGTTGCTATTCAACATAGTGGGCATCCTTGTTATTTCAGATCTTAGAGGAAAGGCTTTCAGTTTTTCCCTATTCAGCATGATATTTGCTGTGAGTCTGTTGCATATGGCTTTTATTATTTTGAGGTATGTTCCCTCTATACTCAGTTTTTTGAGGATTTTTATCATGAAGGGATGTTGAATTTTATCAAATGCTTTTTCAGCATCAACTGAAATGATCATATGGTTTTTGCCCTTCATTTAGTTGATATGATGTATCACACTGATTGGTTTGTGTATGTTGAACCATTCTTGTATCCCTGGGATAAATTCCACTTGGTCATGATGAATGATATTTTTTTTAATGTACTGCTGACTTTGGTTTGTTAGCATTTTGTTGAGAATTTTTGCATCAGTGTTCATCAGGGATACCAGCCTGTAGTTTTCTTTTACTGATGTGTCTGTCTGGTTTTTGGTATCAGGATAATTCTGGCCTCATAAAATGAGTTTGGAAGTATCCCCTCCTCCTCTATTTCTCAGAATAGTTTGAGTAGGGTTGGTATTAATTCTTCTTTAAATGGTAGAACTTAGCGGTGAAGCCATTGCATCCTTGGCTTTTCTTTGCTAGGAGACTTTTTATTATGGCTTTGATCTCATTACTTGTTATTGGTCTATTCAGGTTTTGGATTTCTTCACGATTCTTAGTAGGTTGTAGTGTCTAGAAACTTATCCATTTCTTCTAGGTTTTCCAATTTATTGGTATATAGTTGTTCACAGTAGCCACTAATGATCCTTTGAATTTGTGCAGTGTCTATTGTAATATCTCCTTTTTCATCTCTGATTTTATTTATTTGGGTCTTCTCTCTTTTTTTCTTAGTCTGGCTAAAGATTTGTCAATTTTATTTATCTTTTCAAAATACCAAAAAAACTTTTCATTTCATTGATCTTTTGTATTGTTTACTCTGTTTCAATTTCATGTATTTCTGCTCTAATTTTTATTATTTCTTTTCTTCTACTAACTTTGGGTTTGGTTTGCTGTTGCTTTTCTAGTTCTAAGACGCATCATTAAGTGGTTTATTTGAACTTTTTCTTCTTTTTTGATGCAGGCATTTATAGCCATAAACTTCTCTTAGTGCTGTTTTGCTGTATTTCATAGGTTTTGGTATGTTGTGTTTCTATTATCATTTGTTTCAAAAAATTTTTCAATTTCTTTCTTAATCTCTTCATTGACCCACTGGTCATTCAGAGGCATATTGTTCAGTCTCCATGTGTTTGTATAGTTTCCAAAATTCCCCTGTTATTAATTTCTAGTTTTATTCCATTGTAGTCAGAGAAGATACTTGATATTATTTCAGTTGTTTGGAATGTTTTAAGACTTGTTTTGCAACCTAGCATATGGTCTATCCTTGAGAATGATCCATGTGCTGAGCAGAAGAATGTGTATTCTGCAACTACGGAATGAAATGTTCTGTAAGTATCTATTAGGTCCATTTCATCTATGGTGCAGATTAAGTCTGATGTTTCTTTGTTGATTTTGTCTGGATGATCTGTCCAATGCTGAAAGTGGGGTGTTGAGGTCTCCAGCTATCATTGTATTGGGGTCTATCTCCATCTTTCACTCTGATATTTGCTTTATATATCTGAGTGCACTAGTGTTGGATGCATATATAACCATTATATCCTTATGCTGAATTGACCCCTTTATCATTGTACAATAACCTTGTCTCTTCTTATATTTTTTTTCTTGAAATCAATTTATCTGATACAAGTATAGCTACTTCTGCTCCTTTTTGGTTTCCATTGGCATGAAATATCTTTTGCCATACCTTTATTTTCAGTCTATGTGTGTTTTTATAAATGAAGTGTGTTTCCTGTAGGCAATAGATCATTGGGTCTTAAAAAAAAATCTATTCATTCACTCTTTGTCTTTTGATTGGAGAGTTTAGTCCATTTACACTCAATGTTATTATTGATTAAGTAAGGACTTACTCCTGCCATTTTGTTATTTGTTTTCTAGTTGTTTTCTGGTCTTCCCTTTTAGTAAAGGTGATTTTCTCTGGTGCTATGTTTTATTTTCATGCTTTTTACTTTTTCATATCCATTGTGTTTTTAGACTTGAGGTTGCCACGAGATTTGCAAATAATATTTTATAACACATTATTTTAAACTGATGACAAATTAACACTGATTATATAAACAAACATACTAAAAAACAAGCAAAAAGAAAACTAATAAAAACTAAACTTTAACTTCATCTCCCCACTTTTTAACTTTGTTGTTTCTATTTACATTTTGCTGTACTGTCTGTCTTGAAAAGTTATTATTTCTTATTGGTTTATCTTTTCATCTTTGTACTTAAGATATGAGAAGTATACACATTGCAATTATAGTGTTTTAACAGTCCGTGTTTTTCTCTGCACTATTACCAGTGAACTTTCACCTGCAGATGATTTCTTACTGCTATTACCATCCTTTTATTTCAGATTGAAGAAATCCCTTTAGCATTTCTTTTTTTTTGGAGACAGAGTTTCGCTCTGTTGCCCAGCATGGAGTGCAGTGGTGCGATCTCGGGTCACTGCAAGCTCTGCCTCCCGGGTTCACGCCATTCTCCTGCCTCAGCCTCCCGAGTGGCTGGGACTACAGACGCCTGCCACTAAGCTTGGCTAATTTTTTTTTTTTTTTTTTTTTTTTTTTTTTGTGGAGATGGGGTTTCACCATGTTAGCCAGGATGGTCTCGATCTCCTGACCTTGTGATCCACCCGCCTTGGCCTCCCAAAGTGCTGGGATTACAGGCGTGAGCCACCGCGTCTGGCCAGCATTTCTTGTACGATAGGTCTGGTATTGATGAAATCCATCAAGCTTTTGTTTTTCTGGGTAAGTCGTTATTTCTCCTTCATGTTTGAAGGATTTTTTTTTTTTTTTTTTTGAGATGGAGTCTCACTCTGTTGCCCAGGCTGGAGTGCAGTGGCACAATCTCAGCTCACTACAACCTCTGCCTCCCAGATTAAAGCGATTGTCCTGCCTCAGCCTCCCAAGTAGCTGGGATTACAGGCGTCTGCCACCATGCCTGGCTAATCTTTGTATTTTTAGTAAAGACGGGGTTTCACCGTCTTGGCCAGGCTGGTCTTGAACTCCTGACCTCAAGTGATCCACCCGCCTCAGCCTCCCAAAGTGCTGGGATTACAGGTATGAGCCACCACACCCAGCCTGAAGGATATTTTTGCCATATATGCTATTTAAGTTTTTTCCCTTCGACACTTTAAGTATGTCATGCCACTCTCTCCTGGCCTGTAAGGTTTTCACCAAAAAGTCTGCTGTCAGATGTATTGGAGCTCTATTTTATGTTATTTCTTTATCTTGCTACTTTTAGGATCCTTTCTTTATTCTTGACTTTTGAGAGTTTGATATTAAATGCCTTGAGGTAGACGTCTTTTGGTTAAATCTGCTTGGTGTTGTATAACCTTCCTGTACTTGAATATTTGTATCTTTCTCTAGGTTGGGGAAGTTCTCTGTTATTATCCCTTTAAATAAACTTTCTACTGCTGTCTCTCTCTCTACCTCCTCTTTAAAGCCAGTAACTCTTAGATTTGCCCCATTGAGGCTATTTTCCAGATCTCATAGGCATGCTTCATTCTTTTTTACTCTTTCGTCTCCTCTGACTGTTCTTTCTTGCTTGCTTGCTCTCTTGCTTGCTTGCTTGCTTTTCTTGCTTTCTTGCTTTCTTTTTTTGAGACAGGGTCTGGCTCTGTCATCCAGGCTGGAGTGCAGTGGGGCAATCTTGCCTCACTGCAACCTCTGCCTCCCAGGCTCAAGCCATCCTCCCAGCTCTAACTGTGAATTTTCACATAGCCTCTTAAAGTTTCCTGTTTCATTTTTCTACTTGATTAATTCTACTATTAGGAGATTCTGATGCATTCTTCAGTATGTCAATTGCATTTTTCAGCTCCAGAATTTCTGCTTGATTGTTTTTAATTATTTCAATTTGTTTGTTAAATTTATCTGATAGGATTCTGAATTCCTTCTCTGTGCTATCTTGAATTTCTTTTAGTTTCCTCAAAACAGCTATTTTGAATTCTCTGTTTGAAAGATCACATATCTCTGCTTCTCCAAGACTGGCCCCTGGTGCCTTAATTTAGTTCACTTGGTGAGGTCCTATTTTCCTGGATGGTCTTGATGCTAGTGGATGTTTGTAGGTGTCTGGCCATTGAAGAGTTAGGTATTTATTGTAGTCTTTGCAGTCTGGGTTTGTTTGTACTCATCCTTCTTGGGAAGGCTTTCCAGGTATTCAAAGGACGTGGGTGTTGTGATCTAAGTTTTTGGTCACTGCAGCTGTATCTGCATTAGGGGGCATACCAAGCCCAGCAAAGCTGTGGTTCTTGCAGATTTGTAGATGCACCACCTTGATGGTCTTAGATCACATCTGGAAGAATTCTCTGAATTAACAGGCAGAGACTCTTGTTCTCTTCCCTGACTAACTCCTAGATGAATGCAATCTCCCTCTCTCTCTCTCTCTCTCTCTCTCTGTCTCTGGCTGAGCTGCCTGGAGCTTGAGGAGGGGTGACACCCCTGTCACTATCACAGCTGGGACTGCACTTGGTCAGATTTGAAGCCAGCATAGCACTGAGTTTTGCCCGAGGCCTGCTATAACCACTAGCTGACTACTGTCTATGTTCACTCAAGGCCCTAGGGCCCTACAATTAGCAGGTGGCAAAGACTGCCAGGCTTGTGTCCTTCCCTCAAGGGCAGTGAGTTCTCTTGGGCCCCAGACAGGTCCAGAGATGCTATCTGTGAGCCAGGGCCTGCAATCGGAAGCCCTAGAAATCTACCTGGTGCTCTATTCTACTGGGGCTAAGCTGGCAACAAAACCACAAGATAAAGTCCTTCCCACTCTTCCCTCCTCTTTCTCCAGGCAGAGGACTCTTTCCCTGTGTCCACTACCACCACAGGCCCATGGGGAGTACTGCCAGGGCGCCACCAATGTTCACTTAATGCCCAAGGACTCTTTAGTCATCTTGTGGTGAATCCTGCCAGTCCTGGGACTCTCTTCAGGGCAGTGAGCTCCCCTCTGGCCCGGGGTAGGTCCAGAAATGCTATCCCAGAGCCAAGGCCTGGAACTGGGGACCCCAAGGGCCCAGTTGGTGCTCTCCCTATGTCTGAGCTGGTATCTAAGCTGCGAGACACAGTCCCCTTTATTCTTCCCTCTCCTTTACTCAAGCAGAAGGAGTCTCTCCTCGTAGCCACTACGGCTGTGAATGTGCTGGATCCCATCTGAAGCCAGCAGGTCTCAGAGTCTCACCCAAGGCCCATGGTATGTACTACCTGGTTACCACTGCTGATTATTCAGGGCCCAGGGGCTCTTTCGTCAGCAGGTGACGTTTCCTGCCATTACTGGGTCCTTCCCTTCAAGGCAGTAGGTTCCCTTCTGGCCCAGCATGTCTAGAAATGTCATCTAAGATCTAGGGCATGGAATGGGGGCCTCATGACTCTGCTTGGTGCCTTATCCTACCGTGACTGAGCTGGTAGCCAAGTTGCAAGACAAAGTCCTCTTTACTCTCTTCTCTTCTAACAGAAGGAGGGGATCTCTTTTGGAGCTGTGAGCTGTGCTTTCTGGGTTTAGGGGATGGGGGATACAAGCGCTCCCTTGGCCACCCTGGCTGGTGTCTCATTAGGTCATGTAACCCCCAAGTCCACTGGCTCTGAGCCCAGCACAGCACTAGGACTTGCCTGGGTGTTGCAGTCCTTGTGGCCTGGTTTATTTAGAACCCCAGAACACTTTAACCTATGGTGACAAGGCTTGCTGGAACTCAAGTTCTGACTGCTGAGATGGGTGATTCTCCTCTGTCTAGGCTGGTCTAAATGCTCCCTCCGTGGGCATCGGCTGAGTTCTGCCCACTGTTGGCAGCAATGAGTTCCAATGCAAAGTCCCACAACTGCTGCACTCTCCATCCCCGTCACACAGCTTCTCTCTTAGCACCATGTGGCCACCGCCACAGGGATGGAGTCAGTGATCAAGACTGTCTCTCCTACCCTCTGCAGTGCTTCTTTCAGTAATATGAAGTTAAAACCAGGTACAGTGATCGCTCACCTGATTTCTAGTGCCCATGAAGGTGCTTTTTTGGTGTAGATAGTTGTCAAATTTGGTGTTCTGGTGAGGAGGATGATTGGTGGAGGCTTCTATTTGGCCACCTTGCTCCACCTCCAGCCTAAACTTAAAAAAACTTGCATGCCACATTGGTCCTCATCATTCCCTAAAACTTGTTTTATGTAACACTTTAAATCTTCTGTCTCATTATAAAAGTCTTTTTAAAAAATATCTTCACGCTTCTCTTCTAATGTACTGTTTTCCTTTATCCTTTTCTGGCTACTGGTTTGTTTTTTTGTTTGTTTTTAATACTTTTTTTCAGATACAGAATCCAGACCAGTTCCTGCTATTTTCCAACAGAAATCTCAAATTATGTTTCTCATTCCCACACCCCCTCCACTTCCTCTCACCCCTGCCCCTGCAACCTCTCTGACAGCTTTCCCTACCTCCTGCCTTCCCCACTGTCCCATTCTGTTATACCTCCAGAATTGTTTTCCAAATAGAGAAATTCATTTTTCTCTCTCTCCTTGGCTTCAAGACCTCCAATGACTCGTCGCTCCCTTAGTTACAGTCCAAATCCTCTAGCAAGGCCTATAAGCCCCTGCAGTAGTGGCTCTGGCTACGTCTCCCGCCCTCCCTGCCTCTTGTGACTGGGCAGCACTGAACCAGGCAGTCTCCCATCTACTGACCACACCTAGATGACCTACATCCTTGCACGCCTGTACTTGCTCTTCCCACCGTCTGTAATTACCTCTCCCAGCCCCCACCTGCCTGGTAAGATCCTATCCAGTTTCCCAATCCTCCCCTCCAGCCTTCCCGCAGCCTCCCACAATTCACCATGCCCTTCCTAACACCCTACATCGCATGGGGGCTCCACTTACCCTGTCTGACTCACTTCACAGGGCTCTGTTTCTCTATCTGCTGCATGGGGCACTCCTTGTAGCCAGAGGCCGTGACTGCTCTGTGCCTTGTATCCAGCCACTGGCCACATGACAGGCCATCCATATATCCATACGGTTTTGCTAAACTAAGTGAACTGCACTTTGGGCAAGTAACTAAACCTCTCTGAGCCCTAATTTCTTCATGGGTAATACAGGACTGACAACATGTACTTCCTGTGGTGTCTGTCAGGGCTATCTGGAACACACATTCAGCCCGGGGGCTGCCACACCATGCTTATTCCTAAGTGTTAGTATTGAGCCTCCTCCCAGTCCCCTAAATGCCTTCTCCCCACAGATCAGTTTTCACTCCTAAGCCAGCTTTTCCCTCGGAGCCTCATTACACCTCCAAATCATCCCTATTTGCTGGATTTACACAAGAAGCTGGAAGCTGACAAGAGTGTTCTCACAGGAGGGAAGGCCTCTGTATTCACTAAGAAGGAAGAGAAAGAACGGATCTGCGCAGGCATACACGCAGAGCAGGGCTGCTGCAGCCAAACTAAGGGAGATGAAGAGCTATCCACAGCCAGCTCACTCCCTACTGGCGCCATCTCACCCCAAAGCTTCACAGGAGACAACTGCATCCCATCAGCATTAATAGACTTATGAGGACAAACTGTACTCAGTACATTGTTCCAAGCGCTGTGCTGCCAAGCCTGCACCCATGAATATTTCATATAATAAATCTGCTTAAAGATAAATGCGTATGTTTCATGGAATAGACTTTATGCAGCAAGAGGCAAACCATAGACACTGCAAGTGTGAATCAAAATGCCCAGGCCTCCCAAAGACTAAAACAGGTTTGTAAACTAACCTTCCCAAGGACGGGCTGGCACATGTCATACTCCGGCGGCCTTTGCCCAGACCAGGGGCTGATGCCTGGCAGTGGGGCAGGGGGCAGCAAAGCAAGAGTGAAGAGAGGAAATGAGAGGGACGGGGGAGAGAAAAGGCCACCCCTTCGACCTCCCCTCCTCCCTTCCAAGTCCCCCACCTCCAGAGCTGCAAGAACATACAACCTGGGAAACCAGGAATATAAGATGACTCCCATACTGAAGGCAATTGACCAATGAGAACACCCAAAACAATGGTTAATGCCAATCTGGAATATATGATTTTTAGGAATGTAGACAAAAAAGTCTGATCACGATTTGTAGGTTTTATTAATTTGTTTACATACACATACTTAAAAATCCTGTTGATTATAAAATACTATTTTTCCCACACCCAGCTTACAAAATAATTTCTCTTCAAACCCTTCGTGTGCATCAACAGCAATGCCTTTATGAAGCCCAGAGTCAAGCTGCGTCCCCCAGAGCACATCCTCCTCACCAGCTGTTTAGGATGTGTTGGATACAGTTCCCTGTGAATTTATGTAGAATGCTGGCATCAGAAATGTCACCCCAACCCACAAGAACCCATGTTCATATCATGAGGGCAGTTGGGTGTTGTTTTTAATCACCTAATGACATTTCTCATAGTAGGGTTCTTCAATGGCCTATAATCATATATTTGTAGCCATTCACTAACCTTCAGGAATATCCCGCCCCAGGAATATCCTGCCCCAGAAATGATTAAATCTGTGTTAAATTTCTTTGCCTACTTTTATTTTTAATTAATTCTGCATCTAAATTCAGTAATGACTGAGCTTTCTCTTCAGGAAAACGTGTCCTCAAACAGTACATTGTTGTTCAAACTAAAACATGTAACTGAGAAAGTGCTGTGTGATATAAAAGACCTTGGAAAGGCTCAACTCTTTCGAAAGGGACAGTGTAGGGAGGAGGGGAAAGAGGTGAAGCTTGCCTCATATTCTACCATGCACAGCAAACTCAACACTTGTGATGCAGGGAGGCTGAAGCATCAGTCATGGCAGAGCCTGGTGCCAGGCAGAAGCAGGCGTCTTTGCCACCCAGCCCTGTGCTTGCTGGCACTGAGAGGCCTGACAGCCAGGCCACCGCTCCTCTAAACACTCCCTGGGGACATAAAGTCAGGCCAAGCCTTTAGCTCCATTTGGTGGAGAAAATTCATTTTATCACTCGGCCTGCCCCACTGGGAGTCAGGTCGCAGCCACACTCCTGAGCCAAGAAGGCAATTGGCAAGGGCTGGCCCCAAGCATGGCAAGACGCCAGGTTTCCAGGAAAGCCCAAGGCCTGTATGAAGAACAGCCGCTCCTCTGGCCACAGATAGCAATGCCACAGGTCGGCCGAAGGCCAAGGGTCTGCCCTTCTCCTCCCCATGCTCCGCCAGAGACCATCCCTCTGCACAGCTATCGGAGGGAAGGTGACGGCACAAAGCTCAGGCACACTCTCCCCAAGTCCAGCAATCCTGGTGCCCCTGACAATGCTGAATCCACCTCCTGCAGGAACCACAAATAGGTTTCAACTTGTCCTGAGGGGCTGCCTGGAGCAGAGGCAGGAAGGATTCTGCAACAACATCTGGACTCTGCAAGGAAGGCTGCCATCAGCAGAAATGTCCACCAGGGGGCTGGCCAGCTCGCCTCCCATGTAGTTATCATCCAAGCTCAGTGGGCGCAACATTTAGGCTGTGATCACCCCAATGATGAGGAGTCGGTGCCTCCCGAGACTAAGAATGAACTCATTGTGAAAAGCACAATCCGCGGTTCAGATGCTAAGATGCCACCTAGTCACCTGGCAACCCTGGTCCAAGTACTTCAACACCCTAACTCCTCCGCACAATGGGAGTCATGTGACTGTCTCACAGGGCTCTTAGGAGGAACATAATGGGAGCTCAATAAAGGACAGCTGACACTGCCATTACTCTATTCCAATAGTTGGGAAGTTTTTTCCATATAAGAACACCTAGATTAGATAAAAGAATACGTTCCATATTTACACAGTGCCAAGATACTGCAGGCACTAATAAAAGCTAACTGGTAAGGGCAGGCACAGCGGCTCATGCCTGTAATCCCAGCACTTTGGGAGGCTGAGGTGGGTGGATGCCCTGAGCTCAGGAGTTCCAGACCAGCCTGGGAAACATGGCGAAACTCCATCTCTACCAAAAATACAAAAAATTAGCCGGGCATGGTGGTGCACATGGTGGTGCAACTCAGGAGGCTGAGGTGGGAGGATCACTTGAGCCTGGAAGGTAGAGTTTGCCGTGAGCCAAGATCTCCCTACTGCACTCCAGCCTGCTGGGTGACAGAGTGAGACCCGGTCTCAAAAAGAGCTATGGCAATGCTCCACTGGAAGGTAGTTCCAGGTCCTTCCTCCTGCCACATTCAGCCCGCATCTGGATCCCACCTCTGCTGGGGGCTGCCCAGGGCCCACCTAGGTTCCTTCCACACTCTTCATGCTTAGCATGGAGTACCTATTTGCAAAACATGCTTCTAAAGTCACTAAAACGGGCCGGGCGTGGTGGCTCATGCCTGTAATCCCAGTACTTTGGGAGGCCAAGGTGGGTGGATCACCTAAGATCGGGAGTTCGAGACCAGCCTGGCCAACATGGCGAAACCCCGTCTCTACTGAAAATACAAAAATTCGCCGGGTGTGGTAGCACATGCCTGTAACCCCAGCTACTAGGGGAGCTGAGGCAGGATTGCTTGAACCTGGGAGGCGGAGGTTGCAGTGAGCTGAGATTGTGCCACCGCACTCCTGCCTGGGCAACAGAGCGAGACTCCATCTCAAATAAAAAAAAAGTCACTAAAACGATCCAAACCTATAGGTAGATCAAACACAATTCTGAAATGAAGAGGTCTTAAGGTATCAGAAAAGTCACTAAGTAAAGACATCTGCTTCCCAATTGGAAGTGGCCTCTCCCACTCTCCCACCCTCAGGCCTAGTCAAACCCGGCAGAACACCAAGGCCGACCTGAAGAAGCGGGGCGGGTCTTTCAGGACCGACACCTACTTGGCACATTCCCAAGGAGGAGCTGTTCACACCTTCTTGAAGCAAGGGCAGGTGTCCTGTGATGCCCGGTATCCATACACTTGGAGGAGAAGCAAACGAAATGACAGGCTCTGAGGCTGGTGGCTGGGGACACAGTAGACCCCACTATGGGCCCCATGGAATTTAAATAAGAGCACAGCTATTCTGTGTCCTGATTTTCATGTCTGAAGTTATATCAAAGGTGTTTCCTTAAACGAAGTTTTCCTGGAGCAACAGACAGATGATTGAGTGATGGATGGGCAGAGCTACACTACCTATTGATCTCTTCCCAAGGCTTGTCAGCAATTCCAACAAGAACTGGAGGAAAAATGACTTTCTGGGAAAACAAAACATTGTTTTCCAATTAACCTGCACCATGAATGTGAAGGCACATTTCCAGAATGGAAGAAAAATCTGCTAACGGACTGGGAGTCTTTCATTCCTACACCCATGCCAGACACCTGAACACCCCAGGGCCTATGCACTGTCTACTCTGCTCAGAGAACCCTCCCCCAGAACCTTCTCCTGACTGAATCCTTCTAGCCATTCAGCCATTCAAATGTTACCTCCAGAGATTTTCCCTCACCAAAAAAGTAGCTACCACCCTCACCACCAACACACACACACACATGCACACAACACACACACACACATGCACACATCAGTCCTGGCTATTGCATGACCAGATTCATTTCCTTCATAATACTTACCACCAAACATGTCATATTTTTCAGTGTTTAGTCACTCACTGCCCATCTCTCCCCAGCTCCCAGCCAGCCTGTAAGGCACCATGAGGGCGGGACCTTGTCTGTCTTACTCATTGCTGCATATCCAGCTCTTAGTCAAGTGCTTCACATGCAGTGGAGACTCTGTAAATGCTTGCTGCAGGTAGAAATGAGCAAATAAACGGGCAGAGAGGAGGGGCCATGGGACAACTGTTTCAGACACAGAATGTTGCCCCGTGGCCCTGCAGCACCTGGGAACTCAGCAGTTCCTTCCTACCCCAGTATCTCCCACGGGCATGTCATGTGCTTCTCCATCTCCACCCAGCCCTCACCCAAAGAGAAAGATTTCCTCCACATGGGACTTTTTCTAAACATTCCAGAGCACAGGCCTCCTTCTCACCTTTAACCTGCTAGACAGAAGACCCGGGCTACAGTATCTCACTTTGTCAGTAGGAGCTGTTGTCTCCATTTTACACCCAACCTGCAAACTACTGATACGACATTGATGACTGGAGGAACACCAGGGTTCTTGGTCTTGCGCTGACAGGATTAACGACACGGACACACGTGGAGTGGTTTTAAGGAGCGAAAAGTTTAATGGGCAAGAAAGAAGGAAGAAAGAAGGGAACAGCTCCCCCGTACAGAGAAAAGGGACAGGGTTTGGAACAAAGAGAAACAAAGTGTGGTGGAAAAGTGGGAGGTTACATGGGAGGCTGGAGGAGATGGGGTCTGATCTGCATAGGGCCCAGGGGATTGATTTGACCAGGTATGTTATTTACATAGCATGCAGAAAAACCTGGCCCTCCCACCTTAGCCCTTTTAATATGCAAATGTAGGGCGCCAGGATGTTCTGAACACAAGGTGTTATCTGGAGGTGGCCATGACACTTGGTACACCCGGTGACGAGAAGAGGGTGGGAATCGCCATGTTAAGTGAACACAGTTTCTAATGGCTGGCATTCACATATCAAAGCTTGCTGGCCCGGCCCTTCAAGACACCTTTTCTGTTAGAAAAGAGATGGTTCAGCAACCCAAATGCCCATCAATGATAGACTGGATTAAGAACATGTGGCACATATACACCATGGAATACTATGCAGCCATAAAAAAGGATGAGTTCACGTCCTTTGTAGGGGCATGGATGATGCTGGAAACCATCATTCTCAGCAAACTATCGCAAGGACAAAAAAACCAAACACTGCATGTTCTCACTCATAGGTGGGAAGTGAACAATGAGAACACTTGGACACAGGAAGGGGAACATCACACACCGGGGCCTGTCATGGGGTGGGGGGAGGGGGGAGGGATAGCATTAGGAGATATACCTAATGTAAATCACAAGTTAATGGGTGCAGCACACCATCATGGCACATGTATACATATGTAACAAACCTGCATGTTGTATACATGTACCCTGGAACTTAAAGTACAATAAAAAAAAATTTAAAAAAACAAGAGATGGTTCAGGGATTGTTTCTTATTATAAGAAAATTTCCACTGAGAACCTTTACCCTAACTCTCTGCCTAAAAATTATTTCTTTATAACTCCTGTATTACTACTTCAGAATAGCCGTGCCCGAATCTAAATTTTATGTCTGAAATTATATCAAAAGTGTTTCCTTAAATGAGGTTTTCCTGGAGTGACAGACAGATAATTGAGTGATAGATGGGTAGAGCCACAGGTCTATTGATCTCTCTTTTCTCAGTCACTAACATGTCCTGAAAACACTATCATTCTCAGTGGCTGCCTGTTGCCCCCACCAAAAACTTGAGCTCACTTTGAAAACAAAGGTCTCCAAGGGTAAGTGGTAAATGCTCTGAATTTGGTTCGCTTTAAATGGAAAAGGTAACAGTCATAATGGATGTGCAGTTTTTACAAGGAAAGAAAAAGACAGAAGCAAAGGCCGGGCCCCTCCCTCATGTGACGATTATCGCTTCTGCACGATGTCCTGGATGGACTAATAATTGAACTTTGTCAGGCAGTACCACAAACAGCTGAAGAGGGGAAAAGCAGCCTGCCCAGCTAATTTCTAAAGCCATGTCCAATATCCATGCTCACAGCCTACTTTACTGACAGTTTAAAAGTGACAGCACCTCCTCCCCACACTGTCCTCACCGCACAACGTCCAATCGTTACGCTACCTCCTCACACTCAACTCCACCTCGCACTTACTGAACCGTCACTAGTTTCTAGGTAACCAGACCTGCAATGAACGTTGTAGGACTCCTGCAAGATTGCCATTGTGTCAGCAGAGATGGGCCCTATTCCAGTCATCCAAAACCTTAATATGACCAGGGCAGGGTAGGAGCAAATGTAACACAAAGACACCGGCCCACCGGACAGCAGGTGATGAAACGTCACACGTCACCAGGATGGCGTTATCTCCAGCAAGCCTGCGAGCTTCACCTGCACTGCCGGGAGAGCGGCTCTGGGTCCCGGGTCTCCAGCTTTGCTGCATGCACACATGGCTCTTGCTGGGGAGACTTATTAAAACACAGACTCCAGGGTCCTGAGCACAGAGATTCTGAGTCAGGGTCGGCAGTGAGGCACAGGAATCTTCATTTAAAAACCACTCCCGGCCAGGCGTGATGGCTCACGCCTGTAATCCCAGCACTTTGCGAGGCCAAGGTGGGCAGATCACCTGAGGTCAGGAGTTCAAGACCAGCCTGACCAACATGGAGGAACCCCCATCTCTACTAAAAATACAAAATTAGCCAGGTGTGGTGGCACATGCCTGTAATTCCAGCTACTCAGGAGGCTGAGGCAGGAGAATTGCTTGAACCTGGGAGGCAGAGGTTGCAGTGAGCCAAGATCACACCATTGCACTTCAGCCTTATGTGTAGCCCAAGATAATTCTTTTTTTTTTTTTTTTTTGAGATGGAGTCTCGCTCTGTCGCCCAGGCTAGAGTTCAGTGGCGTGATTTCGGCTCACTGCAATCTCTGCCTTCCGGGTTCAAGCAATTCTCCTGCCTCAGCCTCCTGAGTAGCTGGGATTACAGGCACACACCACCATGCCCAGCTAGTTTTGTATTTTTAGTAGACACGGGGTTTCACCATATTGGCCAGGTTGGTCTTGAACTCCTGCAAGTGATCGGCCCACCTTGGCCTCCCAAAGTGCTGGGATTACAGGCATGAGCCACCGCACCTGGCCCAATTAGTCTTCTTCTAGTTGGCAAAGGGAAGCCAAAAGAATGGACATACCTGTTCTAGAGTGTCCCAAGGAGGCAAGGGGTCCAGAAGCCATTTAATTTGAGTGGCAGCTGAAGGAACTATGGGTGTTTGCCTCACGTGGGAGTGGGAAGAGGCAGAGAGGATGATATGCACGTCCCCTCCAAATCTCATGTTGAAATGTGGTCCACAATGCTGGACATGGGGCCTGGCGGGAAGTACGGAATCATGGGGGCGGATCCTTCATGAATGGTTTAGCACCATCCCCTTGGAGGTAAGTTAGCTCTCGCTCAGGCGGTTCACGGCAGATCTGGTTGTAGAAGTGTGTGGCACCTCCACCCGCATCCACTCTCTCCTGCCCCTGCTCTCACCCCGTGATGTGCCTGCTTCCCCATCACCTTCCGCCATGACCGGAAGCTTCCTAAGGCCTCCCCCAGAAGCAAGCGCTGGCACCACCCTTCTCTACAGCCTGCAGAACCATGAGGCAATGACACCTCTTTTTAAAATAAATTACACAATCTCGGGTATCTCTTTATAGCAATGCAAAAATGGTCTAATACAGAAGACAACACAACCACACACACACCTGCTGATTTATTCTCTTTGACTCCTTCTCCATCTAGCACACTTGTGTTTATACCAGGTTTTTTCTTGCCTATAATGAAGAGAGGATAAATGGCTACAATAAACCCCTTCTCTCTCTCAAAATCTCAATTTGCTTTTGACTCAGGCGCTCCTAACAGAGCAACAATCAAGCATCGGTCCCCAGGAAGACAAGGCTATCACGACTGGAAGAAAGAAGAGCTGGGCAAAGGATCCAGTGCCCTCTCTGTGCCCAGTGTGGCCAGACCTGCTCTCCTTCCCCTCACCCTGCTCATGTCTTCCTCACCTCCAATGGCAAGAGGGTCTTTGGCAAGCAGATATAGGGACAAAGACCGTGTTAGCACAGCAATACAGAGTGGGTCTGTCTTGCAGGTACCGCACCTTGTGGACCTTCAAACACCCGGGACTTCCAGATGAATTTCCAGGATGACCATGAGGAACTATGGCAAACCAGCAGGATGGAGCCATGTCCCTGGAGGGAGAGCAAGACTCAGGGGAAAGATGAGAGGAATGAGCAGTGAGCAGAGGCACAGGGGGTGAGCCCTGGACACTCCTCCAGGCTGATGAGGAATAAACCACAAGGTAGCTCCAGAGGTGGGGGTGAGCAGGGGTCTGTGCTATCCTCTGGACTCTGTGTGTTCGTGACCAGCCAACAGTGAAGTTACAATGTGGCCACATGGCCTTCCAGACACCGTGACACACGCTGAGGGGTTCCACAAGCATAAATCCATGATTTCTTTAACACAGTCTATCCAGCCCCCACAGCCACAGCCAGAGAGCCAGTCCCAGACTCCCAGCCGGACCCCGGGAGGGCGGCGCACCCTCCCCGGCGCCACTCGCCACTCGGCACCTGCCGCTCCAGCCTCCTGGTCCCAATTTCTGTCTCTCCACACTGAGCAGGCATTTGTAAAAACAAATGCACGGAGTCACTCACCATCTGTTTTTGGCACTCGCTAAAGAATACTTTGAGTGAACTTTTTTGAAATAATGCTACACAGTGGGTAGAAGCATTCCTTAATTCACCTTTTCTATAAATCATGTTTTGCTTTTTGACATTTAATACTAAATTTTCCTGACAGTAGAAGCTGTTTTTCTAAAAAATAACGTGTTCCACCCCAAAAAAGGAGGGGAAGAGGTATGACAGCGAGGGAAAGAGAGGAAGAAGATGGGAGAAGAGAGCGAACGGCAGTTCCAGGATTTCACTGTGAAATCTGAGGCTGGGCGGTCACACTCCACGTATTCACCAAGCCGAGCAGTGGGAGGGCTGTGAGAGCTTCTTAGCCAGATTCCTCGATTTGTCCTTTTTTCGTGTGGGAACCATCCCATGACCTATGACCTCCAAAGAACACTGCAGCTTTACCAGGAGTAACACCCAAAGGAGGCACTGAGCCAGATTCTGTCACGCGGGCAGGAAGGTGGCCTGAGCCGGGAGGCTGGTCCCCATCTCCCGCACCCCATCCTCGTGCACAGCTTCCTCTAGGGGCCGGCCTCTCTTGAAACTGGCATTGAGCCGCAGTTCCGACGGGTTGGGGACAGAGCTGGAGCCCAAGGTGGAGAGCCATGATCCCCGGACATCCCTGCCAGGCTCGAACCCTCCGCCCCCAGGGCAGGCTCAGCTGCTGTATTAGCCTGTTCTCACACTGCTATAAAGAACGACCCAAGACTTGGTGATTTACAAGGAAAAGAGGTTTGATGGACTCACAGTCCTGCATGGCTGGGGAGGCCTCAGGAAACACACAATCATGGCGGAGGGGACACATCTTACCCTAGCGCAGCAGGACAGAGAGAGACAAGGGGGAAGCGCCACACACTTTCAAACAGCAGATCTCCTGGGAGCTCATTGACTCTCACGAGAAGAGCAGGGAGGAAGTCCCGCCCCCGTGGTCCAATCACCTTCCACCAGGCCCTTCCCCCGACACGGGGATTACAATTTGAGGTGAGATTTGGGTGGAGACACAGCCAAACCTTATCAGCCGCTTTCCAAGGCTGCCTGCTCTCCTGGGTCTCACAAAGCCCCTCGTCCAGTGCTCCCTGAGATTGGCACACACACATCCAGAGGGGTGCGAAAGGGAGTCCTGCAGGCACACGGACCAACCACTTCAATACTTACAGGCTTATATTGTTGTGCAAAGTACTAAGAAAAAAGCTTTAGAACTTTGATTTCAACAGATACTACCTCACGAGGGGCTAAGGAGAAAAGAAGAAAAAGAAAAAGGAGTTGATATGGTTTGGCTGTGTCTCTTCCCAAATCTCCTCTTGAATTCCCACATGTAGTGGGAGGGACGCGGCAGGAGGTAACTGAATCGTGCCGGCAGGTCTTTCCCGTGCAGTTCCTGTGACAGTGAGTAAGTCCCATTAGATCTGATGGTTCCGTAAGGAGGAGTTTCCCTGCACAGCTCCCGCTTCCCTGCACAACAACAACACAACAAAAGACGGGAGTTTCCCTTCTTTTTTTGCCTGCTGCCATCCATATAAGACATGACTCGCTCCTCCTTGACTTCCACTATGATTGTGAGACTTCCCCAGCCACATGGAACTGTAAGTCCATTAAAATGCCCTTTTTCCTTGGCCAGGTGCAGTGGCTCACACCTGTAATCCCAGCACTTTGGGAGGCCAAGGCGGGTGGATCACCTGCGGTCAGGAGTTTGAGACCAGCCTGGCCAACAGGGTGAAACGCCGTCTCTACTAAGAAAATACAAAAATTAGCTGAGCGTGGTGGCAGGCACCTGTAATCCCAGCTACTTGGAAGCCCGAGCCAGGAGAACCGCTTGAACTCGGAGGGAGGAGATTGCAGTGAGCCAAGATTGCGCCACTGTACTCCAGCCTGGGAAACAGAGTGAGACTCTGTCTCAAAAAACAAACTCCTTTTTCCTGTATAAATTACCCAGTCTCGGGTACATCTTTATCAGCAGCGTGAAAATGGACTAATACAGGAGCCAAATTAAAATATACGTGAAGTAGGTAATACTGCAGACAGCTCTAGGACACTGGGAAAATGCAGGAAGGAAACATGCAGATGGAATTTTGGATGCACTGTTCACATCCATCGCCTCCTTCTGTGGGTGAGACACTGTGTTTAAAAGGCCAAGTGCGGCACCAGCAGCCAGGGGGAGTTCAACATGCTGATTTCCCCGCCTGACGTCAGAACCTACTCACCTAATTCACCTAATGTCTCATCTAAAGCCTCACACTGAATCCCTTCCTGTAACTTCAAAAGGTTACACCCACCAGGCGATGTTCAGGATCCGGCACTTTTCTAAGCAGCACCATGCTATATAAAACAGGCACAGGGCTCACATCAGAGGCATACGGCTCACATCAGCACACGATGGGCACGTGGCTCACAACAGGCGCATGGCACATGACAGGCACATGGCACACTGGCACCTGCTCTTCATGGGACCACAAAGAAAGGAAACGTGTCAGGCAGCAACGTAGACAGACATGAGCTCATCTCATCCTCGCCATCACCATGCCCCGTGGAAAGGAGGCAGCCGTGGCCAGAGAGGGGAAGGTCCCTGCCCCAGGTGACTTGGTCGATGGCCAAAGCCCAGATTTCAGCCCAGGTCTCGCCGATTCCAGAATACACTCAACCTTTCAGGCACCGCACCAGGGTTGCCCTCGCTTCACTTGTCCTATTTGACTCCTTCATTAAGGGGCACAGCTCCCACTGAGCCTGCTCACTACAAACCCAAGTGCTGTCAAAAGAGGTAAACGTGTGGTCTGTAGCCCTCTTGATGTCACATACTTCAAGTCCACGCATAAATAAACTCTAATGGAGAAAACCTCAACATCCCAACCTAGTAGCGGCCCTTTCCTGATGGATCCAGAATCCCTCCACCGCCCACCACTGCCACAGCTTCCCCAGGCCAAGCACCATCCTCTCTCCCCCGGGCCAGGGTGATGGCCTCCTAAGGGTCTCCCCGGCATTCTACTCTCCACACGGAGGCCAGAGCCCTCCTCCTCTGACCCAGTCAAAGCTGGAATCCTCACTCCGATGCCGGCTGGGAGCTGCCCTCCTCCTGCTAGCTCTGGCACTGATGTCCACTGCGCTCACCCAGGCCACTGCGCTGAGCCTCCAACACAGCAGCTCCTCACGCCTGCCGCCTGGATGCTCCTCCCCAGGGCTGCCCAGCCAGCTCCTTCTTTCCTTCAGGTCTTCACTCAATGTCACCTTTCAGTGACAGGTTCCCTGCGCATCCAATTAAAAACTGCAACTGGCCGGGCGCGGTGGCTCACACCTGTAATCCCAGAACTTTCGGAGGCCGAGGCAGATGGATCACCTGAAGTCAGGAGTTTGAGACCAGCCTGGCCAATGTGGTAAAACCCCGTCTCTACTAAAAAATACAAAAATTAGCTGGGCGTGGTGGCACATGCCTATAATTCCAGCTACTTGGGAGGCTGAGGCAGGAGAATCACTTGAACCCAGGAGGCAGAGGTTGGAGTGAGCAGAGATCACGCCACTGCATTCCAGCCTGGGCGACGAGAGTGCAACTCCATCTCAAAAAAGAAAAAAAAAAAACCCTGCAACCACCTCCATACTCCTGGTCCTCTTCTGCTGACACACGGTATAACGTACTCACCTGCTAACATATTGTATGATTTATTCATCTGCTTTTCATGGAAGAACGAAATGAAAAGAAACCTAACCCTTTATGAACCCCTACTTCACCGTCTCCCAGGCAGCAAACTAGACATTTTAACAGCTCATCTAGTCCTCTTCCTGCCAGGATGTAAGTGCTACAAGGCAGGGACTTTTCACCTGTTCTGTCTCTTCTGTTCATTGATACACCCAAGTTCCCAGGACAGCACCTGGCACATAGTAGGTGCCCAGGCTGAATGACGACTTCAGATAGCAGCAATACTGGACGGGGTTGCATGGATCTTAAAAATGCTCATCTCAAAGCAGCACTCATTTGCCTCGGGCTTTTGTGAATGACACACAAGGACCAACCTAGGCTTCCCTCTGTCGGCATAAATGTGCACTGGCCAGATGGCGCTGGGATCTGAGGACTCCCTCAAGCTACGTGAAAGCACAGACCATCTCACTGAGCACAGCCGCAGGAAGGAGACAGCCAAGTCATCCTCGCACGAGGCCCCTGCTGCCCTGCGGGCAGGTCCCCCACCTCCACCGCACCTGCTGGCTCCCCAAGGCTCAGGCCTAGCAGACCATGGTTAGGAAAAGCAGAGACCACTTGCTAACTGCAAAAAATCAAGTGGATGACCAATATGGGTGGAGCTAAGTGGTCACCCAAATCACTGATGTGACCCCATGTATTTCTGACAGGGAAGACGGGGCCCAGCCAGGTGGCAAGGGGCTATCCACAGGTTAGGCAGCAGGTCCCTATAGGAGCCAGCCCAGAAGCCAGGCCCCCGGCCCTTCTCATACAGCCCTGCACCTACCCATGAAGGGAGCAAGGCCAGGACAGACACCTGTGAAGCTGCGCTGAGCACCAGGTCCAGACTTCAGTGAGGGGTTGCTCTGCCTGCAGCTGGAGGCACCCTCCTCTCTACCCTCCTCAGAGACTCTGAACGCTCTGGGAAGGTTGGCGCCAGTGTCTGCACAGCCAGGAAGTCTTAGGTGGCACGAAGGAGCCACTCAGGTCTGCTCTCAAAGTTGCCCTCCTATCCTATTTCCAAAGTTGCCCCCAAGCCTCTACCTCCTGCCTCAAAGGCAGCAAGACCCACACCAATAAAAGGGAGTCTCCGCCAAGTGCTCAAGAGAACGTGGAATGGGAAGGGGAACAGCCACCTGGAGGGGAGCTCACCAGGGTCCTGCAAAGCAGAAGATGCACACACCCCTGGAGAGCCTCAAGCACATTGTGTGCCCAGGTGTTCACAGTGGTGGGAGTGACAAAACAGGGGAACCGCCCAGCCATCTCTCAGAAGGCAAATGAGTAAACGGAGGTCCACCCACAATAAAATACTACGCAGCAATTAAAATGCCCGGGCAAGACTTCCATGTATCAGCAAAGATAAATCTCAAAATCATAATTCTATGAAATCTCATACTCACAATGAAATGTCAAATGGATATATGAGTGTTCACATAACTGCTGAAAACATACAAAGCACTAATACATATATATTTTATGCATACATATGTGGTAAAAATTAAAAACATACAAATTGCACAAAACACACCAACTTCTTCTTTGTGACAGTAAATACCTCTGGAGGGAGTAGGATGGAGAAGAAATAGAGTGAGCTTTAGCTACGTCTACAATATTTTATTTCCTTAAAAACAGAATCTTAAGCAAATAGAGAAAACTGTTAGCACCTATTTAACTTACACAGTAGAAACAAAGGTATCTGTTACTTTTTTTTTTTTTTTATTTTTCTGTTTTGGCTTGTTTCAGAATTAAAATTTTTTAACATCTAAAAAATATATCATGACAGGCGAAAAGTGGGGCTGTGTAATAGAAATTAGCAGGAAAAATTCTTTATAATAAAGAGGCAAGAGAGGGGGTGCTGAGGAGCAGTCCTGATAGACCTGATCTTCACGTGTTAATTTGTGGGAACAGGACCACATAGGACTGGGAAGTGTTTCTTGTGGAGAATCGATGAAGGTTCCTGGGAACAATTCAAAAGAAGAACCCCCCCCCCCCCACACACACACACACACATACAGAGAGAGAGAGATTCACTGTGGTGTTATTTATTGTGTGAAAAAAACAGGAACTCACAGCTCAGGTTACAAAAGAAATATGACCATAACGTATGCTACAGTGATACGAACAAGAAGCTGGAGACAGGGCAGCGAGGCGGGGAGGCGTTTATGGCATACACCACCGCAGGTGGGTCCCCTATTCAGTAACATGAGTAGAGAACAAAATTCCCCCGCTCCATCCAAATTAGGCCTGCAAGAGACAAGGGCTCAAGGGAACATGGGAAAATGAAGACGGTTTGTTGAATGAGATTTACAGCTTTCCACTACCTGGAGAAGCAAGTCACAAAGGGCTCTCCGTGGAGCCCAGGCACTGCACCCCGGCTGCCCGCTTTTCTCCAAGCACTTTCTCCTGCCCTTTTCTCGGACCCTCCCTCTCCCCAGGGCCCAGGAAGGCTGTCCTAAGGCCTACTCCTCTCCTGGGGCAGTGAGATTTCCCTCTCATATTTGCAGGCTGGAAAAAATCTCCTAAAGACTCCCACAAATCAGGTCCAGATGCTGCACATGTCACAGAAAAAGGCTGAGAAGTCAACAGCTCCAGAAATCAGGAGGCTAAGTGGCAAGATCCCGTTTCATTTCCCAAGGCCCCTGCTTAAGACAGAGCCTTCAGTAAAAGAAATGTTTTCCTTTTGCATTTGCCTTAAAATGTCCCCCAACTCTCTGAGAGCCACATCAGTTCTAAAAACTTCAACTGCTCACATTTCTTTTTTTTTTTTTTTTTTTGAGAAGAAGTTCTTGTCTCCCAGGCTGGAGTGCAGTGTTGTGATCTCGGTTCACTGCAACCTCCGCCTCCTGGGTTCAGGCAATTCTCCTGCCTCAGCCTCCTGAGTAGCTGAGATTACAGGTGCCCGCCACCACGCCCAGCCAATTTTTGTATTTTTAGTAGAGACGGGGTTTCACTATGTTGGCCAGGCTGGTCTCGAACTCCTGACCTCAGGTGATCCGCCCGCCTCGGCCTCCCAAAGTTCTAGGATTACAGGCATGAGCCACCGCGCCTGGCCTGTTCATATTTCTGATCAAAGCGAAAGCCACTCGGTGAGCCCAAAGAAGAGACCAGTAAGCAGGGCCAGCCTACCTGGCAGTTTACATCCTCTGCAAATGCTCAGCAAATTCAACTATGTAGCCAATCACTCTTCCCTGAAGTGAGTTTTAAAGGGTAACACCAGAGGGAAACGGTGCTCTCAGACAAGTCACGGGGGTGCCCGCTGCCCAGCTCTGCACCAGGGAGCACCCCCACCGGGGTGGGGAGATTTCCCTCTCACATTTCCAGGCTGGAACAATTCCCCTGAAGACCCCCATAAATCAGCCCCAGGGGGCCCTCAGGGCTTGGAGACTCTGGCCACACACGTCAGCAGTGACTGCCCAGGCCTGGCAGGTTCTCCAGGGCCTCAGCCCCAGGGCCTGGGACCAAAGCCCCACCCTGCACTGACCACAAGTTAAACTTGCCCTGAAACTGGGGTCAGCAGCAAAAACAACACGCCCCTGACCCTCCCAACCACAGGCCACAGGCTCGAAGCCCAACGAGGTGATTTCCAAAGTGCCCTCTGCTCCTGGGAAGCCATTCCCTGAGCCGGAAGCTTGTTCCTTTTCCACTGTGAGGAAACTGGGGGCCACATGGCATCACACAGAGCTCTCAGCAGGCTCAGTCACCCTCTCACTCTTGCTCAGCACGTCCACGGGGCATAATTAAGTCTGTAGGCTGCGGGATCTCTGTGCCAAAATTGCTCTTTTGTTTCCCAAGGCGAACTCGAGCATCTGGAACCTGGGCATCCAGGCAACAGGCTCGCATGGCCCAGATTCAGGGGCAGCCACCTGCGCCAGGCTGGAACCTGACACAGGGTGAGCAGGTGAGCCACTGAGCAGGACCGTGAGGTGGCATGCTAAAGCTGGGCACAGCCACCAAGGGCGGGACACAGACCTGCAGGGCCTTCACGGGGCCAGGGCAGTGCCTAAGGGTCCACCTAGCACGCGTCAAGCACAAACAGGTGCGCTATGCACATTCAGTCACTTAACGTCGCCCCCACACCAATGTTTTGGGGCAGATGATATGACTGGGCCCCTGCTGCAGAGAGGAAGTGGTTCAGAGAATGTAAACAACTACCCCCCCACCTCCCAGAAAGATGAGGTAGAGTCAGAATCTAAAGCGGCCCATCTGTAGCCAACACCATACTCATTCAAGAGACACACACCCATACCTGCACCAGCTGCGCAGGAAGGAGAAAGAAGTCAGACCCGGACCCTATCCCCAACCGCCCCAAGCTGGGAAATTCACCAGCACTGCGGACAGAGCAGGGGATAACAGCAGCATCCGAAAGACCCATAAGGCCGTAGGTTTGCAGAGGGAATGCAGTCCCTCAGCAAGGAGCTTGAGTCGGACTAAACCAGCAGAAAAGGCGGTTTCCGAGTACCATGCTCGCACAACAGGGAGCCGCTGCCCAGGCCCGGGGATCCCTGTGACAGTCACGGCAGGACTGGGGCTGCAGGAGCGCAGAGCCAGGCGGGAGACAGCGGCGGGGTTCCCTACCCCACACAGCTGGCACCCAGGGGCTCAGCCCCCAGCAGGACCCAGTCGGGCTGGGGACTCAGCTCCATCCAAGTGGGCTGAGCAGGGCCGGGCAATAGGATGGAGGGAGCCGTGACTCTGGGCCTGCAGCTGAGGAGGCCGCAAAGCTTCCTTCTGGAGCAGCCGATCAGTGGACGTAGAGCAAAGCCTTTCACTGTCCACAAAACACAGGCGACTGCAGGGAGTCACAAGTGGGTGAGATCCAAAAGCTGTGTCAGGCTAGGAACCAAAACAAAAGACAAACCAGCGCACAGAGCAAGCACAGAGCAGAACTGGCTTCCGAACACAAGGGAAGGCAGGCAGGGAGCCCATGGGTGCAGGGAACCAGAGAGGGCACAGGAGAGCTGCTCCCAGTCTCCCTTGTCCACTGAGCAGCTGCGTAGCCCTGAGCAAGTTGCTTGACCTCTCTGGGCCCCAGTTTTCTCATGGATAACATGAATAGACTCAACTCCAGGACCACAGACTGGACTCCTTCCAACCCAGACCTCTTCTGCAGCTCAATGAGGGAGGTGGGGCTCCAACACCTCAGCCTGTAAATCCCACCTCCTAGAAAGAGGCTCCCTGCTGTTCTATGGGCAGCTCCTGGAGGACGGAGTGAAGGTCCACCCCGGGCAGCCCTGGGATTCTCCTGTTCTGTGCCACCCAGCTGATCAGGGGAAGAGGCCACCCAGTCAGCAGCAGGCACAGGGGCACCGCGGGAACCCTTCTGGTGGGGCCCCAGCTCTCACAGAGCATTCCTGGCTTTGGAGGGACAAGAACGAACCGCCAAAATCAATAGGCATCAGGCAGAGCACTGAAGAATCAGCAAGCCAGACGCCACTCATGGCTCCGAGCAAGCTCATCTGTGCAGCCTCTTTCTAGGGGAGACTAGCTACCCTCCCAGGCCTGACTGCTCCGAGGTTAAATGAGGGAGAAAAAGCAGGATCCAGCATGGTGCCTGCCACCTAGGGGCTCCTGCGATGGTGGCAACTGTGGCTCATTGACGGTGATGATAAACCTGAGACAGCTCTGGTCATTGCACGCCCCTTGCCCTCATGCTCCGCAGGCCTGAGGTGCGGCCTCGCACAGGGCAAGACCCGAGAAATGAACCAGTCCCTCCCAGAGGATGGAAGGAAAGTCAGCACGGAAGCCTCACCTAGGGTCATTCCAGGGATTATCTCAGAAAGAGGGGAAGAGCAGCCTCCTCACGCCCCGCAACCTCTCACCCGCACATTCAGGATGGGGTCTAGAAAGGACATGAGCTCTGTGAGCCCCCAGCACTGTTTATACACGCCCGGAAGAGAACAGACTGTTACTCAGAGCCGAAGCGCCCCCACTCCTCTTATAGATGAGAAACTGAGGCAAAGACACCAGAAGGCCTTGCTAACGGAAGCCAGGGTCAGAGGAAGACCCAGAACTCAGCATCAATAACATCTGGGCAGGACTCTGTCCACCACACTCCAGCTGAAGTGAGCGCCCGGGGCAGGTGCAGGCTGAAGAGCTTGCCCAGGGCACTGCTTGCCAGCCGGGACTCTAGGCAGACCAAGCAACCTCCCCGGGGCTCTCAGATGAGGGAGACAGGTGAAGCCCCTTGTACCTCCCAAGGGCCAGCATCAGCATTTCTTCATGGTAAGGTAATGCAAGGGGGACAGTTCCAAAACCCAAAACACCACTGACACTTCATAGCTAGTGTCAGGCTGGATGACTTTCTGCAGGAGAACCCATGACAAGAGGGACCGGGAAGCTCTCTTTACAAGCTTGAGGCCTCTGTAGGTGGCCACGTCCTGCAGGTCTGAGCCACGTCCTGCAGGTCTGAGCCACGTCCTGCAGGTCTGAGCCACGTCCTGCAGGTCTGAGCCACGTCCTGCAGGTCTGAGCCACGTCCTGCAGGTCTGAGCCACGTCCTGCAGGTCTGAGCCATGTCCTGCAGGTCTGAGCCACGTCCTGCAGGTCTGAGCAGCATGTGCACAGGACATCTGACGGGCATCGGTGCCCAGCCATCCCACCCCGGCCTTCCATGGCTGCACTCACACCACACTGCCCACCGTGCTGGCATCCAGCTCCTCCAGTGTGCGAGCCTACGCAGTCCTACTCAGGCCAGGCCTTGCGACACTCCATCCTGGAGACAGAATGAAATAAGACACAGCCCTCATCCCCCAGCAGCTGGCAGAAGGGCCAGTGTCTGCTCGCCAGGAGCCAGGGGAAAGGGGCTCACCAGGGTGGAGGTGAGAGGTAGGTCCCCACATATCTGGCACCGTCCGAGCTTCATCATGAAAGGCGAGTTAATCAGATGAAGATGGGAGGAATGGGTGATCTGCGGAAGAAGCCCCTGAGCAAAGTCCCAGAGGTGGGAAGTGGCCGGGGTACACCGCACAAGACTACAAAGGATTCATCATCCTGACAAGCAGCAGCTCCCACTCCAGAGCACAGGCCGGCTAGCATCACAGAGGGCCAGGTAGGGCCAGGGCCCGTGGGGAAGGGATGTGATGAAGATGAGCCTCTTCCTTCCAGCAGGAGAGAGAAAGTGTGGATACGCCTGAACGTCAAATAAGGCTAAGGTGTCCTGTGCTTTCAGAGAGAGGCAAACAATATATTGCCAAGAGGTGGGGGAAAGAGGAGTGCCAGAGAAGAAAAAAACACAGTAGTTTGGAGAATTGAAGACTTGCAAGAAATGGGGACACCGGAAATAAACCTGGGCAGAAAGCTGTTTTGCAAGCTAGCTGCACTGCCCTCCAACTGCATCAACGGTATCAGCATGGTGAATAAACAGGTATGTGCTTTCTAGAGTGACGACAGCAGGGTGTCAGCTCCCAACACACCTATTCCAGTACCGTTATTAGCACCCACCGTTGACCAGGCACCTGCCATGTGCCAGGCTGAGCTGTCTCATTTCATCTGTTTTGTGAGCAGCAGGCCTGTGCTATCCCCAGGGCTGCCTGAGCAGGGGCGGCAGGGGCCAGCCTCTGGGAGACTAGTCCCACCAGCAGAGAATGGCTTAATCGGGGCTGCTTAATAGTCATTGCCCTAATAAATAACACAAATGGCTTTAATTTAAAACACATTAACTTAACAGCAGGCTTTCTGCCAGCTGATGAGGCCTGGCTCCACTGCTCAGAACAGGCAAGTAGGTAGAGTTGCCTCTTGGGGTCAGAGCCGTGAAGTCAATGTCCCTGTGGCTTGCGGGGAAGGCGTGGGACATGATGTTGCCCTGGTCATCCTGACTTGTCCTCCACAACCCCACACGACGGTGAGTGGTCCCAGGGCGAAAGACAAGAGCCCTGGATGGGAAGAGTGTGAGGAAGGGCAGCAGGGAGGCCTTCGGGCCCTGCCAGGCGGCCCTTCCAGCAAGCAGGCAGCCGGGCTCCTCCTCCCAGGGAGAGGCCTCCCGCCCCAGGAACAGGCCTGGGAAGCCCTCATCTCGCCGCGAGGACAGTCGCGTGGGACAGGCCTGTAAGGTGGCATCCGAGTCCCTCCCGCAATTAACGACGCCGGGCTCCAGGCCAGCGCCAGGGACAGACCCAGCACCAGGGCGCCCCCCGGAGCCGGCCTCTGGCAGCCTCGGGTGTTTTGCCAAATTCCCCCCCAGCGCCAGGATACCCAGGAGCCACCCCCACCACGCGGCTCCAACAGACGTGTTTCCCACACTGGCTGCGGAGGCCCGCCGGGTGTGACGGGGACCAGGCGGACTGGAAAGGATGTGGCTGGGGCCCCGGGGAGGACCAGGCAGGAGCGACGGGCCTCCCCATGCATCCTCCCTCCGACTGTGCGGCCGGATCGCCAGTCCCAGTGGCTCGGCCCCGCCTTCTCCAAAGGGCTCATCGAGGCCGGTTTACCAGCGGCCCAGGAAGGAAACGACCGCCCGCCACAGCCCCGCCGACTGCCTTTCATTTCAGGGCTTTCGAAACAAGGGAGGGCGGGGCTAGAGGAGGAAAAAAAACACCCCGCGGGAGCCTCAGGCTTCGGGGGCTGCAGCCGCGCGCACCTCGCTGGCCGGGGGTCGGGCGCGCAGACGCGGTGCCGCGGCGCCCCCAAGCGGCCGCACGGGGCACTGCACTCGGGCGGGGGGAGGGACCGCGCCGCGGAGTAGGGACCAGCTCCGCCCAACGCGAGACGCCCGCGGCCCCTCCTCTCTAGACTGGGGGCCCCGTGCTGACCGCAGCCGCGGAGGGCCTCCAGCGCACATCCCGGAGCACAGGACAAAACCTGTGCCTGCACCGCAGCCCCATCCAGCTCCCGCAACACTGACCCACCTGGGCAGCCTCGGGCGCAGGGCAGCTGGAAAGCCAGCCCCGGAAACCGCGCGGATTCTGCCTCCTGGAGGTCCGACTGCATCCTCCCGTCCCGGGCGAGACACATCCAGGGGGAGACAGGGAGAAGAAGCCCCCTAGGATAGGTGAAGACGACAGGCCCTGCCACCTCCACTGTGGGTATTAGGGTGGGCTGCCTCTCGACCCACCCTTCCGAAAAAGACGGGACTGCCGCTAACACCTCCCTCAAACAGCAGAGGAGGGGCCTGGGCTTGTTCTAAAGGCAGCTCGGTGTAGCACTTAGTCACTGCCCCTTTCTGGCCCAGGGTATCAGCTGGGCGGGGGACATTGCGCCCAGAGCTTCCTTCCTGCTCCGATGTTTGGTGAACCTGCAGCGCTCCCTGAAGCAGAGAGGGAAGCTGCACTCCCAGAAAGCGCAGTTTTGGTTCAGATTGAATGGATTTATTTGGGGTGTCATCAGCAGGCGGATGACAGACTGTGAGGTGGGCTACAGCCCAACCCTCATCCCCACACCCGCAGCCCTTTGTCACAGCTGCTAGCGGGGTCCTGAAGTGCCTCCTGCTGCTCTGGGAGCTCCGTAAGCCACCTGCTCTCAGCCTCAGGGATTCCACACCTCTTTCCCCAGCCTCAGCCATGCTCAAGTGAGGCGTCTGCACTTTTATACATTCTAAAGGCCTGAACAGGCCGGATGCAGTGGCTCACGCCTGTAATCCCAGCATTTTGGGAGGCCGAGGCGGGTGGATCACCTGAGGTCAGGAGTTCGAGCCCAGCCTGGCCAACATGGTGAAACCCTGTCTCTACTAAAAATACAAGAATTAGCCGGACGTGGGGGCACACGCCTGTATAATCCCAGCTACTCAGGAGCTGAGGCAGGAGAATCGCTTGAACCCGGGACATGGGACACGGAGGTTGCAGTGAGCTGAGAACACACCACTGCACTCTGGCCTGGAGGACACGGCAAGACTCCATCTCAAAAAGAAAAGAAAAAGAAAATTAAAGAAAAGAAAAGAGGGGAGGAGAGGGGAGGGGAGGGGAACAAATGTTGCCACTATGACAGAGCAAGACTCCATCACTAAATAAATAAATAAATGAAGTACTGAACAAATGTTGCTACTATTATTTTCCTAATCAAGACTTCATACTAGTAAACATCCCTTTGCTGACTTCAGGCACATCAGTGTACACGTCAGAAATTTCCAAACCATCTTCTCAGAATATGCCCATTTCTAGCGATGCTGTAACACCTTACAGGGTAAGGAGGGGAGAGTCAAGGTAATTGTTTTTTGTTTTTTTTTTAATAAAACGCATTTTGGTAAATATATTTTAAAAATACCAAATACATGTATGTAGTTGTCCTTAGCAACATGTAATCATCTCATCGTTTGTCATTAGGGAAATGCAGACCAAAACTAAAATGAGATACCACTTCACACCCACTAGAATAGCTGTAATTGAAAAGATGGATGATTACAAGTGCTGGTGAGGATGTGGAGAAACCAGAACCTCCACATACGGCTGGTGGGAATGTAAAATGGTATAGCTACTGAGTTTGGCAGTTCCTCAAAAGGTTAAACAGAATTAACCATTCCACTCCTAGGTTATACCCCAGTGATGTGAAGACATATGTCAACACAAAAACTTCTAAGTAAATGTTCACAGCAGCATTATTCATAATAGCCTCAAAGCAGAAACAACCCAAATGTCCATCAACTGATGAATGGATGATGTGGTTTATCCACATGATGGAATAGTATCCAACCATAAAAAAGGGTAAAGCATTAATGCAATGCTACAACATGAACCCTAAAAACACTAGGCTAAAAGAAGCCAGACACAAAAGACCACGTATTAGCCGAGCCCATTTGTAGTAAATACTCAGAAGAGACACATTTATACAGACAGCAAGCTGATTTGTAGTCTCTAGGGACGGGGGAGACAGGAGGATGGAGAGTGACACTAATGGATACAGGGTTTCTGAGGTGACAAGTGTTCTAGAATCAGTGGTCATAGCTGTACAACCTTGGGAATACACTAAAACCCACTGGATTGTATACATTAAATGAGTGAGCTTTATGGTACATGAATTACATTTCAATTTTTATTGCAAAAAAAAGTAATCATCTATCTTTTTAAAATATGGTCTACAAGTCAGGAAGTCATGAGGAATGACTGATGCCCAAAGCTGGAGCAGTTAATCCATGCACTGAGGCCCCCACAGATTTTATAAATCCCCATCGATCGGTGTATTTCATCTATATCATGACCCCAAGGCTTTGCCTTATCATTTCAACACATACTTGCAGGCTTCTCCAGAGTTTATTGTATTCGATACAATACTATACAAAGTTATTCCCCATAGATCTGTGATTACAAAGTTTTCCATAAGAGACATACATTGGCACACAAACTACTACAGTTGTTTTCATGAGTATATTACAATTTAAAAGAATGCCACTGTTAAAAGCATTTGATAAAGTATGCACTGTTCTTTCTCTAAACACTGCCATATAAAATGTCAGCCCATCTTTTCAAAGGGCCTCTCCCTTCAGGACACGTTTCTTTGATCACCTCTTTTCCAGACCATCATAACTTATTCAAAAGTTTCCTTCAGGTGCAAGGTGCCTGCTGCTGTGACAAGCTGGAAAATCCATTGCATTTGCAGGGTCACCTGCTTATCATCAGCTTCATCAATGAGACAGCCAGCATCAAGGTCAAGGTCTTCACATCCAGGCTTCTCTCAAGCCCCACCAAGGAGCTAAGATGTTCAACTTTTCCAAGTCACTCACAGGTTTGCTCTTGCACTCAAAGAAACTCTGAGAATCCCCCACTGCATTTCACCATGTGCCCAGTCATTCCTAGTCCTTGGCACATGCTCCTCCTGGAACCCAACAGGGTAAACCTGTTGGTAACCCGACCTGTAAAGTGGATGCTAAGGTTGAAACGGTGTCCCCTGGAAATGTGAGCCCTGGTGATGCTGCTGGGAGGTGGGGCTTTTATGAGCTGATGAAGTCATTCAGAGGGATTCATGCCTGTCTCCCAGGCCTGGGTTACTTCTCTTGGGAGGGAGCGAGTTCTCACTCTCATTCACGGCACTGGATGAGTTACCAAGAGTGGCTGTTATAAAGCCAGGTGCCCCTCACGCTGTGCCCCATCCGCATGCCTCTGCTTCCCTCCCCAGAAGCTGTCACCATGCTCTTGGACTTCCCGGCCTCCAAAACCTCAAGCTAAATAAATATCTTTCCTTTCTAAATTACCCAGTCTCAGGTATTGTTATGGTGACAGAAAACAGACGAGGATCGTGGGGGATGTGCAGTTTCCTTCTTCCTCCTAATTTGTCACCAGGAAATGGAGCAACCCAGTCTCAGGCTTTGAAAGAGGCTGAGGTTTGAGGGAAAAGGGGCAGATCACTGACAACCCTTCTAGGATATCCTGATTTTAATCACTATAGTTATTAGTTAGTCAACTATAAATATTTATTGAGAACATAGAATGTGCCAGAAACAGTGCTGAGACTATAGTGTTGACGGCAAAAAGAGGAAGCACCCATTCTCCATTGTTCTGTGCTTCTATATGGAGGATGCTCTCCTGGACAAACACTCCGGCCTCTTGCTCCCTGCCCCATCCTCCTCTCCTCCTTGCACACTAACTCGTCCTTAAGGCAGGAGGAGAAACTTATCTGACAGGTGAGTTTGGGAGGCAAGTCAGCCCCGGCCCTCACCTCTCTCTTCTCCGGAATCTACCTGTGCAGAACCTGCCCATCCCTGCAGGGAGGCAAGCAGCTGCCAGAGCTGTCTGTGCCTCCAGAAGTCTGTCCAGTTCTTGTGTCCCAGGTTAAGAGACTGCTTGCCTGCTCTATCACTTCCAACTCAGGCCAGAAATAAGGATGGCATCTATGGGGTTCCCGTAAACCTCAGTAGGTGAAGGTAGGCAAGGTCTCTGCCTTCTGGAGGTTACCTTCCAGGAGGGAGACACAGAGACTACAAACAAGTTAACAGGATAGTTACTTGCTCAAACATGCAGAGCACACTCCAGCCTGAGACCCACACACTTGCAGGTGCCTCAGACGCACTCTCGCCCAGAGGGCTGTGGCTCCCTCACTTCCTTCAGGCTCTGCGCAAATGGCACCTTATCCATGGAGCCTTCCCTGACCACCTATGCACCACGGCTAACAACTCCCCACACTGACAACCACATATTTCTATCTCTTCAGCCTGCTTTATTTCTCTCTGTAGAACTGATCACAATCTGACTCACTCTATATTTATTTATTTGTTAAAAATCCATCTCCTATACATTTCCCGCGACTCCAGAATTTAAGCTCCATGAAGGCAGAAACTTGTCCTGTTCTCTGCTGTTTACAAGTACCTAGAACAGTGCCTGGCACAGGATATGCACTCAACAACACCCGATGAGTGAATACATGAAAAAATGAATACACGCTATAAAAGAAATGCACAGCTGGGCGTGTTGGCTCACGACTGCAGTCCAACATTTTGGGAAGCTAGGGCAGGAGGATCACTAGTTTGAGACCAGCCTGGGAAAGAAGGTGAGATCCCATCTCTATAAAACAATTTAAAAAAAAATTAGCTGTGCATGGAGGCACATGCCTGTAGTCCTAGCTACTCAGGAGGCTGAGGCAGGAGGATCCCCTAAGCCCAGGAGTTTGAAGCTACAGTGAGCTGTGATCACACCACTGTGCTCTACTCTAGCCTGCGAGGCAGACAGAAACCCTGTCTCAAAAAAAAAAAAAAAAAAAAAAAAAAAGCTCACACTTGTAATCCCAGCACTTTGGGAGACGAAGGCAGGTGGATCACTTGAGGTCAGGAGTTCATGACCAGCCTGGCCAACATAGTGAAATGCCATCTCTGCTAAAGATACAAAAATTATCTGGGCATAGTGGCAGGCACCTGTAATCCCAGCTACTCGGGAGGCTGAGGCAGGAGAATCGCTTGAAAGGAGGCAGAGGCTGCAGTGAGCCGAGATCGCACCCTTGCACTCCAGCCTGGGTGACAGAACGAGACTCCATCTCAAAAGAAAAAGAAAAAAATGCACAAGGTGATGGGAAAGATGAAGGCTGGCATGAGGGTGGGGTTAGATGGGAAAGATGAAGGCTGGCATGAGGGTGGGGTTAGATGGGAAAGATGAAGGCTGGCATGCGGGTGGGGTTAGAAGACAGATTCAGGGAAGGTCTTTCTGAACGGTTGACATTTGAGCTGGTAGCACAAGGGCAATACCACAAAGAAGCAGTCCTGCTGCGCTCCATGGAGGCCGCACAAACAGTGGCTGGTGGGCCCCGCCGCCTCTGCAGAGAGCTGGCCAGCATGAGGAAGGAGAGGAGACAGGAGAGGTGCTTGAGGCCTGTTCACTGTGATTTTTTTCCCGGAAGTCAGTAGAGTAGAACCATGTGATGAGACCGGACCCGAAACAATACACACAGCAGCACTGGGCTAAACTGGACTAAAGGCGACCCAGCAACACAGATGTGATGGCCCCAGCTCCAGCAGCCATCCTGGACCATGAGGACAGCGCCACTCTCAGGGATGGTGAAACAGAGAGCTGGAAGGAGCCGAGGACCCTGGTGACTTCACGAAGCCCCCATGCCAGCCCAGGAATGCCTACCTCTGGACTGCACTGAAATGAGACATAAATTTAACCTTGTTTAAGCCACCATTATTTGGGGGTTTCATGGCATATTCTGTCAAACCTGATCCAGCAGGGAAGGCACATGGAAGGGATAAGTCTTGATCTAAGTTTTATAAGTGTGAGACTGCACTTGACAGAAAGACAACAGATGCATCGCTTCTCGGCCTTTGGCTAAGATCAAGTGTAGAAAGACAACAGATGCTCAGAAGCAGAGCAAGCACATCGCCATGAGAAGGAACAGCTTGTCCTAGAACTCAGGAAGCTCAGCCACTGCTGTGGGTCTAGGACATTGAAATGATCTGGGAAGACAGGTAGCCAGAAGCCATTGGAGGTTCTGAATGGAAGCGATACAATAAAGGCAGCATTCTGGCCAGGTGCGATGGCTCACGCCTGTAATCCCAGCACTTTGGGAGGTTGAGGCAGGCAGATCATGAGGTCAAGAGATCGAGACCATCCTGGCCCACATGGCGAAACCCCATCGCTTACTAAAAAATACAAAAATTAGCCGGGTGTGGTGGCGGGTGCCTGTAGTCCAGCTACTCAGGAAGCTGAGACAGGAGAATCGCTTGAACCCGGGAGGCAGAGGTTGCAGTGAGCCAAGACCGCACCACAGCACTCCAGCCTGGTGACAGAGCAAGACTCTATCTCAAAAAAAAAAAAAAAGAAAAAGAAAAAGAAAAAAAAAAGGCAGCATTTTAGCAAGGTGAATGTGGCAGCCTTTCCCAGGTCAGCACAGCCAGAATAGCCTGGATGGAAGAGTCATAGTCAAACAGTTCCTGAATGCCCACTATGAGCCAGGCATCGTGCTCCCCACAGAAGGTTACCCAGAGGACAGGATGCCTGAGCTGGGTCTGAGAGACCAGCAGGAGCGCACTCCTGGATTTCTTACAGCAGTGACTCCCAAGCCTCCCTATGTAGCTCCATCCAAATACAGACCTCCAGGCCCCACCCAGGAGATTCTGAGCCCACAGGCTGGGGTGGGACCCAGGATTCTGTATTTTTAAAAGTGTCCCCAGGTGATTCTGATGCATTTAGAAAATGGACTTACTGTATAGGCTAGAAGCAGCTCCTATACTGGTACCTGGAACATAGCAAGTTCCGAAGTTTACTGATTAACAAATAATATGCTTCCCTGTTCACAGATAATAAACTAACAGATTGGCCAGGCGCGGTGGCTCACGCTTGTAATCCCAGCACTTTGGGAGGCCGAGGCGGGCGGATCACGAGGTCAGGAGATCGAGACCACAGTGAAACCCCGTCTCTACTAAAAATACAAAAAATTAGCCGGGCGCGGTGGCGGGCGCCTGTAGTCCCAGCTACTCGGAGAGGCTGAGGCAGGAGAATGGCGTGAACCCGGGAGGCGGAGCTTGCAGGGAGCTGAGATCGCGCCACTGCACTCCAGCCTGGGTGACAGAGCGAGACTCCGTCTCAAAAAAAAAATAAAATAAAATAAACTAACAGATTAATTAAAACTTTCAAACATATTTAAAACAAGATACATGACTCCTTTTTAGCTAATATCCAATTAGCCAAAATAAAATCTAAGGTCACTAATAATATTCTGTGATCTATTTCTGCAACCATTTCAGCTAAAAGGTGTTTCTATGCCACCTGAAAATGGCCTGAGACCTCGGTGTGTGGGCACCAGCCCCGTGCCAGTTCACTGCGGCCCTGCTCTGCATCTTGCAGCCATGCTGAGGTCCCAGAGCCATCCAAAGGGAAGAGGAGCCCCCAGGCTATCTTCAGACAGTTCTAACACAACTCAAATCAATTCTCCCTGGGAATAAACTGCCCCCTGGACTTTATCTTACAAGACAGAGGTGCTCCTTAAAGGGGAAATACGGCACAAAGGGAACAGCACTGACCTAGGATGCAGGTCCAGCCACAACTGAGTAACTCTCCAGAAAGCCTTGGGCAAGTTTCTTCACCTGTCATGCTATATACTCCAAATCCCTTCCAGCTCTGGCACAACCTGAGTGAGAAATTCTAGTTTCCTTCTTCCGACGCAATACTGAAAAAACAATTCCAGCATAAAATTCCCTCATCTGCCAGGTGCTAGGGAGGCAGCATTGAAGACATGTCAATGTCAATATCCTTAAGGAGTTTAGAGTCTAGCAAGGAAGACAAATAATTAATCCAACGATTATATCAATACAACTGTGATAAATGTTACTAAGGAAAAGTGCTTGGAGTCTGAAAGTGTGTAATGGGGGCTCAGGAAAGGTTTACCAAGGAAAGAACAGCAAAGCCGAGACCTGAAAGCTGAGTACTAAGGATGGAGGCAGGGAGTACTCCAGACAGAGGAAAGACATGGGTCATATGTTCTTTTCAGGAATATTCCAAACCTGAGGAAGAATTAAATCACACGTAAAATAAAGCAAACCTTTTAGAATCGTACATTTAAAGGAAAAAAAAAAAGCACTTTTCATCACAAACAGAAAAATTTACAAAATATGAACTCAAAAATCATGGGAATGCCAGGTGCAGTGGTGTGTGCCTGTAATCTCAGCTATGCGGGAGGCTAAGGCAAGAGAATAGCTTGAGCTCAGGAGTTCAAGACCAGCCTGGGCAACACAGCAAGAATTCTTATCAAAAACAAAACAAAACAAAGTAATGGAGGCCAGGCGCGGTGGTTCACGCCTGTAATTCCAGCACTTTGAGAGGCCAAGGTGGGTGGATCACCTGAGGTCAGGAATTTGAGACCAGCCTGGCCAACATGATGAAACCCCGTCTCTACTAAAAACACAAAAAATTGGCCAGGCGTGGTGGCGGGCGCCTGTAATCCCAGCTACTCAGGAGGATGAGCCAGGAGAATCGCTTGAACCTGGGAGGCGGAGGTTGCAGGGAGCCAAGATCACACTGCTGCACTGCAGCCTGGGCGACAAGAGCGAAACTCTGTCTCAAAAAAAAAAAAAAAAAAAAAAGCCAGCATGGTGGTGGGCACCTGTAATTCCAGCTACTCGAGAGGCTGAGGCAGGAGATTCGCTTGAACCCAGAAGGCAGAGGTTGCAGTGAGCCGAGATCGTGCCACTGCACTCCAGCCTAGACAACAAGAGCGAAACTCCATCTCAAAAAAAAAAAAAATGTAACAGGAGCAATTTTATGCCAGGACTGATAAACCCTTATCCGATCACTGACATCTGGCTAGAAGTCCCCAGACACTAAACCCTCACCCCTCACACCTCAACAGAGGAGGTATCAGTTCCCTCCGGTCATTTGCAGCTGCCTCCAGGCCTTGAGTGAGGCTGCCGGAACTGGGCCCAGTAAAGTGGGGTAGTCCGAGCATGGAACACTTACTCCAAGACAGGAGGAGCTCGGCCCTGAGGCTAGATCTACCCCTGGGCCAATATTTCTGGTGCCAACTAAGAGTGCCAGGCATTGTACATAGGGATGGATGATAAGACATGATACAGTCACAGCACCAGGGAAGTAGAAGAGGAAAGAAGGGACGGCTCCTTGGCTCCAAGGAGGGGACGGTATCTTAAGATAGGCAAGACTTGTAAGTGGAGAGAAGGAGCACCCCAACAGTGGGAATGACAAAAGCAAAGGCAAGTAGGCTGGAAAGCACTGGGTGTGCAGCCAGAGCTGCAGCGGGAGCTCGGGACAAGGGGATATAGATCTGGCAACGGTGCAGAGTAGGCCCAGAAAAGATGACATTGCTGATCTTCAAGGCGGTGTTCGGAGACCTGGTCAAATCCCAAGATCTGCCCAGACTGACCCTATGGCCAAGGGCCCTCAGTTTTCCACCCTGAACTCGTGCAATGTTCCTCGAACATTAGGGTCATTAGGATCACCTGGGACAGGTTGCCAGGCTCCTCCTCCAGAGAGGACCTTCAGAGGTCCCAGGGTCTAGGGACTTTCTCAGGAGAAGTGAAAGCTGAGTAAAGAATGACCGAGGGCCAATGAGGACACTGTAGGCAGAGAGTACAGCATGTATAAGGCCCACTCTATACACAGCTAAGGTATGAGGTGCATGTAGGGAAAGGAGGAGAGGTGAAGCCAGAGAAGTGGACCAGGCTCACAACACAACAGCCCTACCAATAAACTGGGACTTAACAAGGAGCCATCACGGACTCCCGAAGCCTGTAGGATCCTGGCAGCAGCTCCCCTAGTCACTCACATAACACAACTCCTGCCTCAGCATGCTTCCCCAACCAACATCAGTCTCCACCCTTTAGTATTACCTAGTACTCCTTAAAATCTGGCCTCGGATCCCCTCTTCCCCTCTGTACAACTATTAGGTCAAAATCAAATAAGCAATTTGACCTAGGCAATTCACACTATGTCAGGAACCCATCTCAGACAAGGAGAGCCAGGCAGTGAAGAGTCATGATAAACAGAGATGGAAGCTGTCACGGAGGCAGACTGGTCCAGCCCGGGACAAGGCGGCCAGCTGTGCTCTCCCCAGATCATATCTGTTCCTCTTGAGCTTTCTCTTCCCCATTCAGAGGAACTCCAGGCTTCTCTAAATGGGTTCATGACCCTTGAAGGAAGAGGAAAAAGGGACACAGAGAGGAGATAAGATGGTTCACAATGAGTTTGACCAGATCCGACTGAAATACCTTAAGAGCAATGAGAAATGTCACTGCAACTTCAACACTTCCAGAGGCCCCACCAAGGCCCTCTCCAGTTGCTCAGGATGACTACTGGTGACCAGTCCCATCCTCGTAAGTGAAAAACTGAGGATCATAAACAGAGGTGCAGACTCTGAAGGCAGTGCTGAACCCTGCAACGTTAGCAAAATGGGGGCGCGCGGACTCTCCTGGGGCTGCACTTAATTGGGGGAGAGGAAAGCGAGGCGGTCATTAAAAACGCAGCTCCACTCCTCAGCACCAGCTGAGAGCGTCTGGCTCCCGGACACGCCCCCGAACGAGACCTCCCACAGGTTGTGAACACTACATTGCAAGTGGGCAGCGCAGGGAAGATCCTACCCGCTAGGTCCACGAATCCCCTCCGGGAGCGCGCACTGACCTCGCCTAGGATGGGGTGGGCCACCCACCGGGAGCCCCCAGCTGCGGCCCGCTCACCTTGCACTTGAAGCCAGCGGCGGGCGGCAGGAGCTCCCGCAGCAGGCCCTTGGCCACCTCGCGGCTGGCCTCCTCGCTCACGAAGTGAAGGTTAAGCACCTCATGCGCCTCGAACTTGGCGAGGCGCAGCAGTGAGCGCAGCGCGACGCGGGCCTTGGCCTGCAGCGCGGCATTGTGCTCCGCCTTGGTGAACATCATCAGCAGGTGGTAGTCCACCGGCCCGGCCCCGCCGCCCTCCAAGCTCTTGGCCTTCGCGCCGGGGGCTGGCGCCACGGAGCCCCGCGCCAGCTCCAGCGCGGGCGGCGAGGGCGCGGCGGGAGCCCCGGCGCGGGCCTCCTTCAGCCTCTTGGTGGCGCTGGAGAAGGTCTCCCGGCCTGAGCCGAGGTAGTAGAAGGCGCAGACGGCCAGCGCCGCGGCCAGCAGCAGGGCGCAGTAGTGGGAGCGCACAGCGCCCAGGCGCGCCATGGCCCGAGCGCATGGGAGCCCGCCTCGGAGGAGTCTCATGCGCTATGAGCCCCCGGCTCCAGCGGTGCGAGCTACGCGGGAGAGTCCTCGGGGACCGGACGCCGGCGGCCACTTAGCCCCGGCGGCAGGCGGCGGCAGGCGGCGGCCATGGCGGGGGCGGGGCCGCGCCGCCTGGAGCCAATCGCGGGCTCCGATGCGCGGAGGGGCGGGGCCGGGCGTGCCGAAACCGCTGGGTCCTAGGTTCCGAGGGTGTTAGAGGCGGGGCTAGGGGCTAGGGCCGCCCGGCGGTGGGAGGGGCGGACTGAGGACCCCAGCGTGCTGAGGGCTGGCTCGCTGGCCCGGCTGAGAAATGGCGCCCTACGTGGCGAGCCCCAGAAGATACCCAAGCTGAGTCTTGAAAGGAATGGAGGCGCCCGAACAGAGAAACTTAAGTTAGCCAAAAGCGAAGCTGGAGGCACCAAGAGGGAAAACTTTAATCCCTGCACCTTTTTTTCCCCTCAATTTCTTGGAGGCTTTAAGCCGTCTCGGCCTCTCCCTGCACACGAGCTGGAACTAGGCAATTTAAACCGGCAGCTCCTCTCTTTTCCCGCTGCCCTGGGAGGAAATGGCCCGGGCCGCACGTCGCGCCGGAGGCCGAGCGGAGGGAGGCTGGAGGATGTGGCCAGCAGGGGGCCCCCGCCGCCCGCACGAACCTGCGAGGCTGCTCCAGGAGCCCCAGCGCCGCAAAGCCCTGGAGGGCGACATTCATCCACTTTTGTTTTATAAACAGACTTTTAACACTTTATCAACAGCCTTCTTGGGAGTACCAGGGAGTTTTGCACACCGAGATCACCTGCCCAAAGTCACACAGCTAGCCAGTAGCAATTTTGACCCTAGACAGTTGCACACTGCTAACTAGATAAAAACGTACTACAGTCTTTTAAGAATTGAGACTATACCAGTAGTTTTTAAGTAAACACGTGCAAGTGCTGTGCGTGCTTGAGAGGAGGTGAAAATAATGGACAAACGCACATATAAATTGGTCTCTCAGAGTTTATTGGGCTATGCCATCATTTCTCAAAGTGTGGGTCCATCCCATTTTTAACTCTTGTCCTTTTCTATTGGAGCAGCACTTTTCTGGAAAACATTGGACCTCTGAAATAGGCCTGCAACAAGTTCACACATACTACTCACCTTGGGGAAAAAACCCAAATAGCAGAATTACCATACTCGAGCAGTTCATTTGATCCTTACAACTCTATGAGGTGGAAGTATTTTACAATGGAGAAAATTGAGATTTAGAGAATTACCCAAATCTAGTAGGCTAGTAAATAATGGAGCTGGAATCCTAACCCAAGTCTTACTGTTTCCAAGTCCAAGCGTCTAGCAAGATTAGCTCCAAAAATAGTCACTCAAGCTCTGAGTTGTGTGTATTTTACCACAACTGTTAGCATATGGTTAACAGCTGGTTAAGAGAGCAAGTCCTGGGGTGGATGATCCAGGCTGGAATTCAAGCTCTTCCACTACAGGTTGCTGGACTTTACACACGTTACTTAATCACGCCGAACTACAATTACACCATATAGAAAATGGGGCTAATACTAGTATCTATGCCTCATTGGCTTATGAGAGACAATATTTAAAAAGCAGTTAGGCCGGGCGCGGTGGCTCGCGCCTGTAATCCCAGCACTTTTGGAGGCCGAGGCAGGTGGATCACAAGGTCAGAAGATCGAGACTATCCTGGCTAACACGGTGAAACCCCGTCTCTACTAAAAATACAAAAATTAGCCGGGCGCAGTGGCTCACGCCTGTAATCCCAACATTTTGGGAGGCCGAGGTGGGCAGAACACCTGAAGTCAGGAGTTCGAGACCAGCCTGCCCAACATGGCGAAACCCCGTCTCTACTAAAAATACAAAAAATTAGCCAGACATGGTGACGAGCGCCTGTAATCCCAGCTACTCAGGAGGCTCAGGCAGAAGAATCGCTTGAACCTGGGAGGTGGAGGTTGCGGTGAGCCGAGATCACACCACTGCACTCTAGCCTGGGCAACAAGAGCAAAACTCTGTCTCAAAAAAAAAAAAAGTTAGCTGGTGTGGTGGCGGACACCTGTAATTCCAGCTACTTGAGAGGCTGAGGCAAGCGAATCGCTTGAACCCGGGAGGCAGAGGATGCAGTGAGCCGAGATTGTGCCTCTGTACTCCAGCCGGAGGAAAGAGAGTGAGACCCTGTGTCAAAAAACAAACAAAAATAAAGCAAAGCTAGGTTCATGATGGCAAAAAATCGGAATCAAATGGTCATCAATGAAGTGGTTAAAGCTAAAATAATGCAGTCATTAAAAGTGATGTTTTCAACAAACTGCAGGTAGAAATTTTAAAAACTAACAAATGGGTGAGGTGGCTCATATCTGTAATCCAAGCTATGTGGGAGACTGAGGTGGGAGGATCACTTGAGCTCAGGGGTTCAAGGCTGCAGTGAGCTACGATCGCCACACGACTCCAGCATGGGCGACAGTGCGAGACCCCATTTCCAAAAAAAGAAAACAGTAATGGTAATAAACGGGAAAAAAAACCCTATAGAGACTAAGAAACATATTCACCAACTGCCATGTATGGAACTTATGTGAATTCTGATTTGCACGATCAATTTTAAAAATCATATTTGAGACAACCTATTTGAATACTGATTATGTAGTTTTACAGTTTAAGAAGTGTTACGATTTTTTAAACAGTCCTTAACTTTTAGATGTACATACGAAATGATTTGCTGGTGAAAGGTCTAGGATCTGGTTCCAAAAAAAGTCCAGGAAAGGGGAAAAATGGGCAGGAGAATAAATATAAGCCATGAGCTTACAGCTATTGAAGTTATTTTCTCTACCTCTACATGCTTGAAATTGTCCATAAATTTTAAGTTCTCCCCATCTATTAAGTGAAAGAAGTGGGTAACAGTATGATCCCATTATATAAATGAATACACACACCCAAAGGTCTAGAAGGGTATACACCAAAAAAGTAACAGTATCTCCCTCAGTGCTATCCAGTAGAACTTCCTGTGACAACGTATATATTCTACAATCTCCCCTGTTCAAAACAATAGTCACTAGCCACATGGGGCTAAAAGTTCTTAAAATGTAGCAGTACGACTGAGGAAATGAACTCTGTCTAATTCCAATTAAGTAGCCACATGTAGCTAGTGAGTTCCATTTTGGACAGCACAAGTAAGATAATGGAATTGCGGATGATTCTCTTGCTGCTGCTTAACATTTCTCCACAAGCAAAAAGCTTTGTTTTTGCAATAATTGAAAAATTAAACTGTTTTCACTAAAAATATTTACAGACTATTGATGTGGGTTCTCCACAGAATTATTCTGAAAGTGAAATGAAGCTGAATAAAGCAAGTTATATTGAAAAGTTTATGTGTCTGCTTTCAATTAGCTTTTTTTTAAAGCAAATGCAGGTGATTCACTTCGTTTGGTTTTTTCAACCTTCCATTCCTTCAGTCCCAATTCACAGACAAACGTGTGTGTGTGTGTTTACTAAAAGGATAAAATGTGAATGTGTTGCATAGATTAGGAACATTAATGTCAATCATAATGGAAAAAACTTAGAGCAAGCTCCTCCCCCCACCCCCCCCAAAAAACCCTTTTATCTTTTTGCCAATGAATTAGGGGTCATAACAGCTTCGTGAACAAAGAGAATTATATACTTAAAAGATCCAAATGGATTTCTTGATTGAAGTAATCAGCAAATAGGATGAATGTGGATTTGAAAGGGTTGGAAAGAAATACCTTAAAAATAACTGTTGTTGACAGATATGTTCACAGTGTATTTCACAAGAAAATGTAAATCACCATGAAAGAACTAAGCCAGAGGTGAGATTTTTATTGACTTATTGTAATTTTTTGGCATACAAAGTACTTAATCAAGTATATTTACAATTCTTACATAATGTACATTTTAGAATAAAGATAATGTACTTTGCTCCATTTACAATGACAAACTATTGTAAAACTACATTCATGAATTAGATACAAATCCTCTACATACTAATAAAAAGTAAATGGACTGTTGGTTATACATTCTTTAAAATATACCTTTTCACAGGTAGCAAGAAATAGTACATGTAATAAGTCTTTATGACTGGAATGATCCAGAAATATCACAAAGCACGAGTAAACACATATATAAAAGTAGCTCATCATTTCCAAAAGTTAACCTTTAGCCTTTGTGTAAAATAAATGGTGCCAACAATCTATAATGTAGCAAGCTTTCCCTGTTTAATATCCAATGGAGGGTGGGGAGGGTGAAGAAAAATAAGAAAAGTTAGCAAATAAGACAGTGAAAAGACCAATGTAGAGAAAAGTTTATGTAATCAAATCTTGCTTTGTCTCCACATTATCACATTTTAAGTGGATAAATTTATGTAAACAGAAAAAGATGTCCACAAAACCGTATCTGTAGATGTCTTTTGGAAGCATCAAGAAATTGATAAGTATGTGGTGAATTAAAATTACTTCTCTAATGTTTTGCTTTCATTAATGTTTGTTATTGCAAAAATGTAAAATTTCCTACAATTTTGTCTTCAAATCCCAAACTAGCCCTTCAAACTTTAATCCAGGTTCTCCAGCATATTTGGAGTCTTTGTTATCAAAGCACAAGGAAAGCTGGCATTCATTATCAGACTTCGCTGCTTTACAATGATTTCAAATCATTTCATGATACAAATAAAGTGCCTCTGACTGGTGGTCAGTCAGACCTGGGTAATGGTGCCAACTCTGCCACCGGCTAGCAAATCAAGTGACCCTGCTCTGTAAAACAAAAGGAGCACCCAAGGATCAAAAAAGCAGGCAACTTTGGAGCTCTTAGATTAAGATCTCAGAAATCCTACCGTGAGAATCCAGTGAGATAAAGCAATGCCAAGTACACTGAAAGTGGCAAAACAGTATACAAAGGGATGTTTCTATATTTTCACCTTGTTTCATTACACTCATTTTAATTGTGAGGAGCCCTGAATCCAAAACGGGTAGTGACGACTAGTCCAGTGCTCCTTCTGCTGCATCATGCGGTTCTAAAGTCATTCTGCACATACAATCTACAAAGATACATCATTTTTCCAGCTCATGTCCATGGTCCAAAGTGATATTATACACAAGTGTTATCTGACAATATAAGAATGATCTGGGAATGTCTGATTGTTCAAAACGGTAGTAAATTTAGTCTTAAACACAATTTCATTTACTGCGACCATACTTAACATGCATAAAATATTTTTTAAATACAAACTTAAATTGGCCAGATTCTGAATGTGTATTTTTTTCTTTTTCAAAATGCACTCATGAAGAACCAAAGTTCATACTCCAAATTAAATCTGTATGTCTGGAAAAGTAACCAATCAAAGTTCATTAAAATATACAGTGAAAACCGGTAAAAATTAGGCAAACACCATAATCTAATGAATATCAGGAAATTTCTGAGTTTCTAAGGATTGTATTAAAGGTAACTTTTTAAAACCTTAGAAATCTTAAGCACATAAATGTTATAATGAAGCATTTGCAAATAACTGCTCAATTACTTTTATTCTAGCTCTAACATGATATTGCATTTTATTAACTCTTCATAGTGCTGCTATTCTTATTTTGATATTAATCTAACTTTTAAGTTAGTAAGCTAATGATAATGAGCTAACAGATTAATAATAAGGAATAAGAAACTAATAATAGCAGATAAGTTATGGAAAGAAAATAAAAGGCCAATCACATTGACTAATGAAGCCCAAAAGCATGATTAACATTGTTTAAACTACGATTTCTTATAATGCACTGAATAATTCACAGCATAACATAATTTAGATTTGTTACATACCATATAAAAGCTAGTAGTTGACATGGCTAAATTCACCTAAGAGACAACCTACCTTGTAACTATTAATTTAATTTAAAGCCTTGCTGTTTACTCCATCACTTCTGCCAAATGTAGTCCAAATTGGGTCTCAGCATATTCAAGAGATCAAGCCACAGAAATGTGTATTTGTACTGCTAGCCTCCCTGCAATATTAAAGATTTTGATTTCTCTGAAGATATTCTGAACCATGATCATCTTTAAGGCACTTCAAATACATTTCTCACCACTAAATTTAAGTAGATACTAATTACTGCCACATTAACAATTCATCACTTAAGCCACAGGAGGCAAGAGTCTCATAAGGAATTGCCTTCACAACCACAGAGATTCCAGAGGTGATCTGAATGGAGCACGCACCAATGGCCAGATCCAAAAGGAAAACTACCTAGACTTCCTCAGATAAAGGTCAGGATCTTTAGGAATTAAAACAGGAAGGGATACTATAAAGGAAAAGTGAGGTTTTCTCTTTTTCTTTAACATACTTCTTTTCTTTGAGCTTCTTGGTCAAATAATTTCAAGGTACACGCTAATAAAAAACTACAAATCAGATTTTTGCCTTTAGTGAAGGTGCCTAAAAAGCCAGATGATCTATGAATTTGAGGTGAAACAGTAAAGATAAAGATTTAATGTTCCTGTTATTGTCATAATTAAATACAATGCTGTGGAAGTTAGCATTTCCTCAGAAATAATTCACAAATATATTTTTATCTTTATCTAACATATAGTGACTATTACTAAATAAGCATTACATGCATGCAATTTGGCCAAATTATGGAACCTTTTCTGTAATGTGAACTTATTTCAATATAATTCCTGCTTGGCTAGATTCTGATTTGATGTTTAATCAACTTATAAAACTCTAGTGACTGGGAAATGTTAGAAAATTTATCTACAATTGGATCATAAAATTTTTATATATTTTAAAACCTCTTATTTAGAAAGAGTATCAATAATATCATTTACATATAATTTCTAAAAGAAGAATAAACTTAATTGTTGACAACAATGGAAAGGAATCAAAAGGCAAATTAGGCTGGGTGCGGTGGCTCACGCCTGTAATCCCAGCACTCTGGGAGGCTAAAGCAGGCTTGATCACCTCAGGCCAGAAGTTCGAGACCAACCTGGCCAAAATGGCGAAACCTGTCTTTACTAAAAATACAAAAATTAGCTGGACATGGTGGCGGGTGCCTGTAGTCCCAGCTACTTGGGAGGCTGAGGCAGGAGAATTGCTTGAACCCAGGAGGAGAAGGCTGCAGTGAGCTGAGATCGTGCCACTGCACTCCAGCCTGGGTGACAGAGTAAGACGCCATCTCAAAAAAAAAAAAAAAAAAAAGCAAATTAATTATTTTATACTTGTAAGACATTTCAAAGATGGAATCAGACTAATTTGTAGCATATAAATGGTAATATGTTTATCCCTAACATTTTGGAATTCAGGGGTCTGTGAATCATGTAACCGAATACTAAAGCTATATACACAATATAATTTAAAAGAATGTACACTGTGTACAAGTACACAAAATAGATGTAGAAAAAATAAACAGCAATTTATTGCTATATATTTTAGTATTAACTACGAATAAGTGGGGTTCTTTTTCTCCTTTGTACAGAGATTTTTCTTTCACTAGGAGCAACAGCAAAACTGTATCTTTAAAAGGACAAATTTCAAATACAAAAATGGCCTACATTATTTTATAAATTGATTTTTCCTTTGAAGTTTTGATGAAAGCATAATTTTGTGACATTCAAGTAACCTTTAAGACACAGTTTTATTCCATCGATACATCTGTCAAGGTTTTGGGGAATCAACCCAACAATGAAGAACTACACATTTTGAACTGGGGTTTTTTTTGTGTGTGATTAAAAAAAAAAAAAGAGCTTCTTTTTGCTGCATAAAATAAATCTAAAGGACTGAATTATGGTCTACCTGTACAGCCATTATACATACATACATTAAAGTACTGGACAATAACCTGTCATCTAAGAAGTATAACCGCATTTATGAACAAATGGGGAAAACACATTCTCTGGTTCTAATAAACCATATATTATGTGTATGAAAGCTAGGTTACCAACAACACATAAACACACACACCTATTTCTGAACCACCAAAGATCATCAGGGAAGCTAAAGAAAAAACATATTCTTGAGGCAGGCAGGACAGTTGGCTCCCACTTGATGAAGACATGCTTGACTGAATGATCCTGGGCAAGATGCGTGGAGGAAAAAAATCAATGCTACCACCCATTGGCAAAAGAATCATTTTTGTCTAACCTCCTATCATCTTGTAACCTAGACATGGCCTAAATCTAGACTGAACTTTTATCTACAGAAACAGCCCTTTAAATAGGCTTTTTTAATAAAAGAGGTCCTAAACTAGGTTCCTCTCCAACTACTAGATAACTATGTTTTAATTTATAAATACATGAATGGGTACCTTTTTTCCAAGCCTTTCAATATCTACCAAAATTAAGTAGAATCAAAGCAGTAAAAAATTGTGAATTTTTAGCTGTATATATTAGGGGGTCACCAGATTTCATATTTTCCCATTTAAAAAAAAAATTCAGAATTTCTGTGAATCTTGCTGGAAACGATTTAGTTTCTCTGGATTATTGGATGCCATTTGGGAAAAATCACGAAATATGTCCTGGTAAGTTTCATCACCTGCATGAAATAAAATAAAGACACTTTAAACATTTACACAAGTATTAATAAAACAACATTCATATTTATTACTAGTACTATTTTATAATTCATTACATTAAAATTTTGTTCAGATAAGCATTTTTGGAAGAAAAGGGGCAACTAAAAATAAATGCTGAAAAATTATGTAATGAAAGAAAAAAAAAACTATACCTGAAAAAAGCACCTCAGATGCAGCCACAGAAGAAAGCTCAGAGTTAGAAAAGAGCAAAGATGCAAGTGTTTTAAAGCAATGTAAAGAAACACGTTTATTAACACATGAGGGGGAGAAAGAGTCATTCTAAATGAGGTGTAGTAAATGAGACTTTCTTTAAATAAATATTTCCCTTGATAAAGGCCAAAAGAAATGACTAAAACCCAATACTAATGTTTTGGATGGATGCAAGTTATTAACAAGACAAACTGATAATCAGGACAAACTGATAATCAGATATGGAAAAATAATACTATCTTTTAATTAAAAGCAATTTTAAAAAGTAATTTTTTACTCAAACTTTAATGCGTAATTAAAACTAATGCACCTAATCCACTGCTTACTAAACTCATAAAATAAAAATCTAGCTGGGTGCAGTGCCTCATGCCTATAACCCCAACACTTTGGGAAGCTGGGTGGGGGGGTGGGAGGAGAATTGGTTGAGGCCAGGAGTTCAAGACCAGTCTGGACAACATAGCGAGACTACGTCTCTACAAAAATTAACAACAAAATCCTAGAAAATGGCTTTAAGGCCAGGCGTGGTAGCTCATGCCTGTAATCCCAGCACTTTGGGAGGCCGAGGCAGGCAGATCACCTGAGGTCAGGAGTTTGAGACCGCCCGGCCAAAATGATGAAACCCCGTCTCTACTAAAAATACAAAAAGTAGCCAGGCGTGGTGGTGAGTGCCTGTAATCCCAGCTACTCGGGAGGCTGAGGCAGGAGAATCGCTTGAACCCGGGAGGTGGAGGTTGCAGTGAGCTGACATCGCGCCACTGCACTCCAGCCTGGGCAACAGAGCGAGACTCTGTTTCAATAAAAAATAAAAAATAAAAATAAAAAAAAGAAAATGGCTTTAAAATCAGTTTTGCATTTAAAAGTTGGGTTTTTGTTTTACTGCAGGTCATATGAGCAAGAATGCTATGACAAAATGCAAATAAATACCAAGGACATCTGTTAAATTAGAAAAATAAACGTGTATATGTACAAACATGTTTACCGTGAAATAGATTATAGATACTGATGTTAATTCTGACCAAATACCATTTTGTCATGAGAAACTAAATATACACACACATACAGATCAATCCCTCAGACAAAGGAATCTTATTTTCAAGATAAATCATTGATCATGAATGCTTCCTGCTAAACATTAGCCTTATACACAAATGCTTGGCATAATTCTGTTCTCAAGATTTCAACCATAAAATACTGTTTTTGATTATTATTGTAACATTTTATAATTATCTCCTATAAGATACCTTGCATCCATCTTATAACACACTCATTGCTACAGATGTTGTTAATAGTGCAGTAAGTTTTGTCAGTTTTTTAAAAAGTGAGATTTTTGAGGCAAGAGATGTCATACCAAAAGCTAGAGAATTAGAAAAAAGTTGAGGACAGGAATAAAGATCTAGTAAAAAGGTCTAACAGCATAAGCCAAGATTTTTGAATTAAAAAATGTTACTACTTTTGGCCCGGCCCGGTGGCTCACACCTGTAATCCCAGCACTTTGAGAGGCTGAGACGGGTGGATCACCACGTCAGGAGATCGAGACCATCCTGGCTAATACGGTGAAACCCATTCTCTATTAAAAATACAAAAAAATTAGCCGGGTGTGGTGGTGGACGCCTGTAGTCCCAGCTACTCGGGAGGCCGAGGCAGGAGAATGGCGTGAACCTGGGAGGCGGAGCTTGCAGTGAGCCGAGATCACGCCACTGCACTCCAGCCTGGGCGACAGAGCGAGACTCTATCTCAAAAAAAAAAAAAAAAAAAAAAGAAAAAGAAATCTAATACATTTTAGTCACTTTTTGTGTTTAGTCTAGGTAAAAAGCAACTTATTAACATCTCTATATAGTTTTCATTTAGCCCTAGGAATTTATTCCTGACCTGAATCAATCGATTAAACCTAATCAGTCTACTTTAAAAAGAAAAAAATAGTAAGAAGAGATTAACAGGTGGCTGAGAGTAACATCTAACTCATATTGACATGACTAAAATAAAAGGATGATACGTTGGAACAGCTGGTAAGACAATCCAATTATACCCATGGTTTCGTAAAAGTTTACTTCCACATCAAAAGACAAACATTGCTACTCTCATTTTAACCATTCTAAAAGATAGAAAATAAATAAAGAGAGCAACATTAAATAGCAACAAACCATATAAAATATTTTTTCTAATTTTTAGAGGTTGAATTAAAATATGTAAAATATTTATTGTAAACATTATAAATATTTTTAAAAGACTATTTAAACTGGATAGTCTGGAATTTTCCTTTCCAAGAAAGTGTAAAGTGCAGATTATAATACAAAAATACCACAAAGATTTTACCATTCAACACTAGAAGTAACTTAAAAGGCACACATTATACATTCAAGAAGAAATAGGAAGAAGGGTCTAGCAGACGTTAATACCAAATAGTCTACAGGTAGCACCAGATGAGCACTGTTAAGTATTACAACAGTACAATGGCAATATATGGCTTCTACTATTAGCAATGCATATTTTGTATAACAAGCTATGGAACTTTTTAAATGGTTTCTCCGTTTTTGTTTTTAAATCATCTAGTACCTATTACACAAGTATATTTTAGTAGAACCATTGTACCATGCAAAACAAATTATAAGACTCAATTAAATGCTTCCTTGAATGAAAGTGTTGGTGCTATTATAATCATTGGTTTCACTGACTGAATACATTTAAAAAGCATTAATATAATACAAAAGGAAGTTGCTACCTACACATACACACACAAAACTTTTTGTTAACATTTAGTTTCTAACAAACCTTAATTAATGCACTGTTAATGTACCTTTCTTAGATCTCAAAATGTGTTGTCAAAAGCAAATGTTCCAAGAACAATAGTGACCAAGATATTTAATACAGCTAACACAAATTGAACTTCAATATGATTTTTTAATATTTAAATATAATTTTGATTACTTAGAATTTTTCCCAAGGCAAATATAATTTGTCTACATCGCAACACATAAACAACAACCCAGAATATGCTGCCATGGAATGTTCCCAGAAATACATTTAACAGTTTATTATAAATGGTAAACAACTCATTACTCAACATTTATAATACTAAGCATATTCTTTAAACTTAACCACATTCTATTCCCTTCAGACAGTTAACTTTTCTATGTGCCTGGACAGCTCTGAGTTTTTAAAATGCAGACTGCTGTGTTTCCACTGACAGTTTAAATTCATTTTTAATTTTTGGTATTCAGAATATCTACCACAACAGCAGTTATGATGATTCAAGAGTTTGCTATTTTGCTCTTGAAATGTACTCCCCTCATAGGGATGGCAGCATGTGAGACCCACCCCCAGGTCATCATATATGCATGACCTTACCCCTTCTGGGTTGCTAACAGCTTACTTTCATAATTACTTAGATCAGTGATTCCCAACTTGTGCTTGCTACATACTCACATAACCCGAAGTGGGTCCCTAAAGCAGTGATGATTCTCAACTGGCTGAGAGCCTGCCAACGATCAAGAAGAGTCACAGAGCCAGAGACTGTGGGAACCACCAAACCGGTTTCCAATAACTGAGAGAAAAGTGTGCTGTTTCCCTCACCCACCCAGGTCTCCTAAGGGCTACAGGGACTGCCAAAGAGAGACACACCTTCTTTTGAAAAAAATATGTGCTCTCACATCACCCCATGCAAGAAACAGGGAGTCCCAGGTCCCTAGGGTTGTACAGATAGAAAGTTCACAAGTGGGGTTTCCTAGAAATAAATCAGTGATTGCCAAAGATTACATCTGAATCTTTTAAGGGATAAGAGCTCTTCATTATCAAAAGATTAAAAATACCTGCATTTAAGTTACCCAGAGTTCTGAGGTTTTCATTCTATTGCTAAGAAAACCAAAAAAGGATCCCAATAAAACAAGCAACCAAAGCATTTGATAGAAAAATGTACAGTGATAAGCAGAGGAAAGACAAACGGCCGCTGCCTTAGCCGAACATACCTGTCTCATAAAGGAAAAGAACAGTAACCAAAGAGCAATTGCTATGCCATTTCACCATGTCCCCTGTCTAAGCATAAAATCATCCTGCTTTAAATATTAGGCCCTCTGAATGAGTTAAAAATCTAACCCTTCTCAAGATGATCCTCAAATCAGAAAAATCTCAATTTTATTCTGATATACTATTTCCAGAATTCTGATCTATTTTTTAACCTCTAAACTAGAATGTGAGAATGGTAAGAGAGCTTTTTTAAAATGAGGCTTTTTTTTTCAAGTTTTCATTAAAATAAATTGGAAAATTCTTTTCTATACATTTTAAGTTTATGTATATATAAACTCAAAAATGACAGTGAAAGACATCTGAATGCTCCTAAATGATGGCGGCAGAAACCCAAGCAATTTGGGTGGAACTGGAAGTGGCAAGAACTTAGAGGCTCTCTCCTTTCAAGCTTCCCAACTCCAGAGAAGGGCCGACCACTGACCACCTGGCTAATCAGCTGGGTGAACATCAGCAGACACCGTAAGGAAAGAGCAGCTAACCAAACATTGAAGTTAAAAATTTCACAGGGAAAATAATTGTTTAACTTAAAATCTTGAGGTTCACTCTTCTCTCACAAATATCAGGTCATATTCTTTAAACAATTTTTATTTTAAAGTGCTTAAACATAAAGGCCTCAAAAATGGCCTAGTAATACTATCAGTTAAGAATATCTGTTATAAAATTATAACCTATTTAAAATCTAACATTCAAGTTTAAAACAAATGGGTGAAATCCAGAATTAATGCTAGAGCTTCACCCTTAATCAGCACGCACTCTTACATCTTGGAACATCATGAGCCGCCTAGTATTGTATGATCCATAGGATTAAAGTGGGACACCCTAGATTAGAAATATCTAGCTGAAGTGCCTCTATTCTTAACGTTCTTACTTGTTCCATATTAAATTAGGCCAAAAATAAGCAGTAGTAAATACGGTCCTCTGAGGAAAGAATGGCCTCACATTAACTATATATTAATCTCATTAAAATAAATGGCTGAAGTACAGAAATTTCAAAATGTATTTAAACAGGAAGAAGAGATGATATTACTAGGTCATTTTAAAAATAATGTATCAATATTCATTTTTAAAAAACCAAACTTACTCATTGCAAACAATATTCTCAAGTATTTTAGTCACGAATTCATGAAATTTTTTACTAATGTGTATATAAATTTAAAACAGACAGATGAGTAATTTATATACTCAAATTCATGAAACAAGAGAACCAATAATTACTCTCTTCTTTGTGAAGAACGTCTAATCAACGTGTTCTTCAAAGAGAAGAATCTGATATTTCTTCCTTGACATCTTGATTCAAAGGTGAAAATTACTTAGAATGAAACTTGAGGTGATCATGAATCGAAATTTCTCAAGTAGAATAAATCTACTTTGCCATCAGGTGCAAAAAGTATTGTTCTAAATACTTCCGCTTATCTAAGAGATAATGTACAACTGCCTGGAGGCAAAGCTTTAGCTTTAGATAAAATGAGACCTTTGCCCTCAGCCTTTCAAACTAGCTCCACTCACATCATGGACTTCTCCACCTGGTGAATTTTCATTTTAAATCTTCAACTTGCTTTTAGATTATAGTACAAAACTCATCAGTAAACTTTTTCTTGGTATTTTCCATACTGGCTTTTTATATGCCAGACACATGGTGATTTTTTTTTTCCCTGAACGTAATTTATACAAATTCCCTGAATAACAAAAAGAAAACAATTTTGTTATATTCACTTGACAGCTAAAAAGAATTCCAAAAAGAAAACAACTATTTTGCTGCTGTAAGTATATAAAGAATATTTTTACCATTCCATTCACTTCACTGGAATGTATATGGAAGACATCTGTACAGCAAATAAAGAAGTCAGCAGCCAGAGTGAAATAGAGCAAGTCAATGTGTACTGTCATAGGAAGAGTTACGAATTTTTAGAGGCCCGGGATTAGCCACCCAAGGATTCAGTTAAGTACAGTACAAAGCTAACAACTCACAATTTACAAGTAGGTTATAAAAACTCTATAGTATCACATTAGTTTGCTAAAGAACTATGAATCTTCCAGTTGTAAACTGATAAATTCCTGAATGCATTTCTTATACTGCATTTCAGTATGGTTATTAGTAGAATATTGACCTGGCTGTCCATAAAGTCCTTCTGATTCCCGCATCTCTTCATTCATTCTTGCTAAACGCAACCTAAAAATAAATAAAAGTGTTTTAGATGACACTATACAATATAAATGTCATAAATAAAGTCTATAAACAGGTAATACTACATGTACTAACGTAATTGTGTTTTATTTGCCATTAAAATAATCTGGCTTTTAGTTTATCAAACCCAGCAATCTGAGGTACAAAGATAACTATCTCACTTTCATACAATTCTCATGAAAAAGGACAATAAAAATCTTCCGACGACTGCATTTTAGCTGTACTGCAGCAGCATCCCTGCAATACCTCTAATGGCTTGCCTCCTCCAGATGCCTGACAATTCCTGGCTCTTACAGCAACCTGTCAAATTTTAACTGCCAACTGTTGAAATTATTGCTTCTATAGTGCAGAAGTGAGAACCTGTCAAAAGTTCACTCTGGCTCACCCTGAAGTGAGGTAGTTCCAGACATATAAACAGCATGTGTCGCCTCTAAATACTGAGAATATATTTTGATATACAAACATTATAATAAATGACTATAGGTTATCAAGAATTTCCCAACATTACCATATTGCTTATACATTCTTTTTAGGTTATTCATCTTGGCAGCAGATGACATGTAGCACTAGATTAAGAAGCTAAGTATTTCCTTTAAGCAACATTTTAAAATAGGCAAATATTGTGTTTGGTACCCCTCTCCTACTCTGTACCTCTCGCCTGTCCTTCTGGGCCACCAAATTTCCACTGCCTTCTCAGACCTCCATCACCCTCTTCTGAAGTGTTCTCTCTGGCAACTGCATGTGTGATATGAACTTTTCCTATCTTCAAAGTTCCACAATTCCCTTTATCTTCTCTCTCAACCACTGTGTGTATTAACAACAGTTCCACAAATCTTCCTTTGGCATTTGGGTTTTCACAGAGGATGCTTACTTACAAAAATTCTTAAGTGAAACTGAAGCACTCACACAAAGTAAAACAAGAAAATCTAGACGATTTGAGAACAGATTATTTTTAAGGGAAGGGTCCACTGCTATATAGGTATTGCCTGGGAAGCTGCCTGCAGAGCTTGTCTCTCTATATCATTCCTATCTTTTCTTTAATAACTTGTATTTCTTCTACTGTAAATCTGTAATGATTTAAGAGTTCTACATTTTCCTGCAATAGCCTCCATAATAACAGTAACCCCTCCTGTGGGGAAAGGATCTGAGAAACTATGTTTTGCTGTTTTGTTATTTTATTTGGCAGAGGGGTGACATATGAGAAGTCAAGAATTCTCCGTAGGAGCTCAGGACTGTGGATGGATCTATTTCTTCTCCAGTGATGGGGGATAAGCAGTTATGGGCTTCATTTAGCCCAGGATAAAAAGAATAAGTGACAATACAAAATATGCTTGAGACTTCCTACATAATAAGGTATAGGTGATGATTAATTTTCTGAATTCCATGTGTAATAAACTACTTTGATCTGAGATGTAAATCAAATTAAGACCTCAAAATTATTTAAAGGATCACATTAAATTTTATTCAAACATTCAAAAGCATGCATTTTAATCTTAAAATTAATCAAGTATTCACATAATTTTTTTTTTTTTTTTGAGACAGGGTCTCATTCGTCCTCCCAAGTAGCTACGACTACAAGTATGTGCCACCACACCTGGCTAATTTTTAATTTTTTGTAAAGACAGGGTCTCGCTATGTTACCCAGGCTTTTCTCCAGCTTCTGGGCTCAAGCAACCCTCCCACCTCAATCTCCTGAGTAGCTTGGATTATGGGTGGGAGCACCTAGCTTTATGTGAATAATTATTTTTAAAAACAAGCACAAATTCCTACCACTGCCCAAAGGTAATGGAACTTCACAAATTACTAATATCAATGCAACTATCCTGCCTACAGAATTAGAGAATCCTCTAATTCTCGAGGTAGTAGAATAATTATCTGTTACTCTAACAATCCCAGCCTCTGCCCTAGTACTATACAAAGAGATAAAGAAACCATTTTAGCTGGGCGCAGTGACTCATGCCTGTAATCCTAGCACTTTGGGAGGCCGAGGCAGGTGGATCACCTGAGGTCAGGAGTTTAAGACCAGCCTGACCAGCATGGAGAAACCCCATCTACTAAAAATACAAAATTAGCCAGGCATGGTGGCGCATGCCTGTAATCCCAACTACTCAGGAGGCTGAGAAGGGAGAATCGCTTGAACCCAGGAGGCAGAGGTTGCTGAGCTGAGATCGTGCCATTGCACTCCAGCCTGGGCAACAAGAGCAAAACTGTCTCAAAAAAAAAAAAAAGAAAGAAACCATTTTAAAGAAGTCACTGGTTTTCTGTTTCTGTATCAGGCAGTATAGCATAAATGGCTAAGAACATGGGTTTTAGGGACACAATTCTTGGTTTCAAATCCCAACTCCACCACTTACTAACATCTCAAATTATCTATGGCTTGGCTTCTTTTTCTATAAAATGAAGACAATATTAACAATATCTTCCTCATAGAGTTGTTGTGAGAACCAAATAAGTTCATGCATTTAAAGTGTTTTAATACACTTAATGTGCTTAGAGAAGTACATGGCACAAAGTAAATACCAACCAACTTCGAAGTTCACACAATGCACAATGCTATGTTAACACTTTGTGCAAGTACAGTTGGCTGTCCTTCTCTGCGGGTTCAACGAATCACCAGTGGAAAATATTCAGGGGAAAAAAGGCAATAAAAAATAACCATACAACGATTTTAAAATACAAATAATCAACCAGGCGCGGTGGCTCACACCTGTAATCCCAGCACTTTGGGAGGCCGAGGCGGGTGGATCACCTGAGGTCAGGAGTTCAAGACCAGCCTGGCCAACATGGTGAAACCCCATCTCTACTAAAAATACAAAAATTAGCAGGTTGTGGTGGATCACACCTGTAATCCCAGCTACTAGGGAGGCTGAGGCAGAAGAATCACTTGAATCTGGGAGTTGGAGGTTGCAGGGAGCCAGTGCACTCCAGTCTGGGCAACAGAGTGAGAGTCAGTCTCAAAAATAAATGAATAAATACAAATACAAAACACTATAGTATAACAACTACATAGACAGCATTTCCATTGTATTAGGCATAATAAGTAGAGATGACTTAAAGTATATGCGAGGAGGTATGTAAGTTATATGTAAATACATACCATTTTATATAAGGGACATGAGCACATATGGATGTTGGTATCCACAGGGTCCTGGAACCAATTCACTGTGGATAACCGAGGGACAACTGTAATTCACTGTATGGAAATAGTCAAGTAAAAAGGAAGTACTTACAAGGTGACTATATCAGCATTGGCCGCTTCCACAGCTATGCTCAAAGGGTCTTTCCCTTCTTCATCAGTGGCATGTTGATTGGCACCTCGTTTTAGGAATAAACATACCTGCCTGTTTAAGAAAACAGCATTTTTGAGATATCGTCGATAAGAAAAAAATATTAGTATTCACCTTAAAAAAAAAAGTACTACTTAAGTAACATTTTCATTAGGAAATTCTTGATTCATTCTAAAAATATTAATTGAACACTAACTCTACTAATAAAAACTTACCAAGATCAACATTTCACAAGTCTCAAGGTATTTTTGCATACATTATCCTATTTAATCTGGTGCTATATAGATAGCATGGTGGATATATAAGTTGTGGTCCCTATCCTCAAAGAATATCATAAAAAGGCCGGGCATGGTGGCTCACGCCTGTAATCCCAGCACTTTGGGAGGCCAAGGCCGGCGGATCACGAGGTCAGGAGATTGAGACCATCCTGGCTAACAAGGTGAAACCCCATCCCTACTAAAAATAAAAAAATAAAAAAATAAAAAAACATAGCCGGGTGTGGTGGTGAACACCTGTAGTCCCAGCTACACAGGAGGCCGAGGCAGAAGAATGGCGTGCACCCGGGAGGCGGAACTTGCAGTGAGCCAAGATCGCACCACTGCACTCCAGCCTGGGCAAGAGCAAGACTCCATCTCAAAAAAAAAAAAAAAGAATATCATAAAAACATGTGCACAGGTAATCTATAAACCTAAATGAAAAAAAGATCACTCAAGGTCATTATCTGAAAATGAAGAAAGCCAAGGCAATGTAAACTTCATAATAATGATAATACAACAGCAAAGAATGGGAAGTAATCTGCTTGCTGTACTTGCAAATATTCATTACTTGAATAAACTGAAAAAAAATTTAAAATATGAAAGAATGACTAAATGGAGTCTATGAAATAAAATGGAAATAATTTTGATAGTTTAAGAAGAAAATAATGACTGGGCAAGGTAAGCACCTGTAATCTCAGCTACTCAAAAGGCAGAGGTAGGAGGAATCACTTGAGGTCAGAAGTTCAAGACCAGCCTGAGCAACATAGCAAAATGTCTCTAAAAAAAATTTTAAAAATTAGCCGGGAGTGGCAGGGCATGCCTGTAGTCCCAGCCACTTGGGAAGCTGAGGCATGAAGATCCTGAGCCCCAGAATTCAAGGCTGTAGTGAGCTATGAATGTGCCTATGAACAGTCACCACACTCCAACCTGAGCAACATAGTGAGACTCCCATCTCTTAAAAAAAAAGAAGAAAATACAAAGGATGAGTTAAGTACTACCTTAAATACTACCTTTTTTAAGTGTAGAAAGTTTAAACGATGAAGTTATCTGACTGAATCTCTTTGCTGATAGAAGAAAACAAGCCATGATAAAAATAGCCAGACATGGCCGGGCGCGGTGGCTCATGCCTGTAATCCCAGCATTTTGGGAGGCTGAGGCAGGTGGATCACCTGAGGTCAGGAGTTCAAGACCAGCCTGGCCAACGTGATGAAACCTCATCTCTACTGAAAATACAAAAAAATTGGCCAGGCATGGTGGTGCACACCTATAATCCCAGCTACTCAGGGGGCTAAGGCAGGAGAATCGCTTGAACCCAGGAGGTGGAGGTTGCAGTGAGCTGAGATTGTGCTACTGCACTCCAGCCTGGGTGACACAGTAAGACTTTATCTCAAAATAAATAAATAAAAAATAAATAAATAAAAAAATAAAAAATAAATAAATAAATAAATGAAAATAGCCAGACACAGTGGCTCACGCCTATAACCCAAGCTACTAGGGGGGGATCGCTTGAGCCTAGGAGTTCAAGGCTGTAGTGGGCTATGATCGCACCACTGCACTCCTGCCTGGGCAACAGGGTGAGACCTTATCTCTAAATAAATGCAGATGCTATTTTAAAAATATTTTAAAATAAGAGCTTCTTGCTTATCTGCCACATAATAATCGGATACCCTGAGATGTCTTATTAAGAAACAAGCGTTTAAGACACAAATTTTTCATACAAAGCCAACATTTTCTTTCATTTATACTTCCTAATAATAGAAAGTCAATTTTCAAAGCTTTATTGTTCTGTGAATCTTACTATCACTCCAGAAGACATAATGTCAATAACCCAAAGTAAGAATTTAGTTTAGAATTTGACTTTAGCTACCCTGTGGAAAAACTAAAAATTACAAAGTCATCAAATTATCTTTAAATAGGTTATCTGTGTGCATGCTATGGAAATAATGTATATGTACATACATACATAAACACAAACATAGGCTTAAGTTGTCTGACAAAATCACCACAATTTTAATAACAGAGAAAGTTAAGTACTAAAACTGATCTATTTAATGACAAGTTAAGGTCAAAGTAAGCCTTGAAATTTTCGTATCTGAAAACCAATAGTAGCTTTTTCTGAAAGAGACTTTTTTAACTTTCAAATTCCATCATGACAAAATAAGTCATGGAACACATCTCTTTACAAACATTACCTGAAAACTTTAACCTGAGAAAAACTAAAACATTAATTCAAAATAATTTTTCAAATAAAGTCTCCGTAAATATTAAAGCACTGCAGTTACCCTGTGTGCCCTAAGACGGTGGCATGGTGCAATGGTCCCCGCCCTTGGACATCTCTTTGGTTGACATTAGCACCATTCTGTAGGAGGAACTCACACGTCACCAAAGAGCCCTTAAAGGAAAAAAGAGGATGACTATAGACAAAAGCAAATAACAAGAAACAATACATTTCTTTTTAAAAACAATTGGTCTTCTTTACTCAAATAGCATTTCCATTTCCTTCTCTCCAAAACAAAAAATATCCCTCAGCCAAGGCAGAGAAATTATAAATTACATTATTTTCTTCCCAAGAACTAATTCTAATAGAGATTCATTTGCAGTTTGTGAACTAGCAAAACACACTATATACTTTCATTATCAGAATTCTTTTCCACTGCAAAAAAACTTGAAACAATCGAAGTGGTGCTCAGAAACCACTACTATTAATAGCACAGAGGTTCCTTCTATTTTCTAACCCATCTCTTGAAGCAAAGATAATACTAAAGCCAGTTCAGAACGTATTACGATTTTTTAAATATTTGATTGCTAATGAAAATGTCATTATATAAATGCATACCCCTAATACAGCCTGAATAAGTGGTGTCGCTTTGTTTTCCTCTGAATTGGCCCAGTTCACATCTGCGCCATGAGCCAAAGCCTCAGCCATTTTAGGAAGGTTTTTTTCATATGATGCCCTATAAAGCTGAAGTCCTGGATTAAGATGTTTTGAGTCAAGAAACATAGAAGAATCTTGCCTTTCTCCTTCTGAAAAGCAAACACATATACATCAATAAAAATGAGCTCTTGGCAGAAAAAGAAAAAATTATTTAATAGGTAGAGTTTCAGTTTTGCAAGATACAAAGAGTTTTGTGGATGAATGGCAGTAATGGTAGCACACTAATGGGAATATACTTAATGCCACTAAACTGTACACTTAAAAATGGTTAAGATGGGCCAGCCACGGTGGCTCACACCTGCAATCCCAGCACTTTGGGAGGCTGAGGTGGGTGGATCACTTGAGGTCAGGAGTTCGAAACCAGCCTGGCCAACATGGTGAAACCTCATCTTTACTAAAAATACAAAAATTAGCCAGGCATGGTAGCGGGCACCTGTAATCCCATCTACCTGGGAGACTGAGGCAGGAGAATCGCTTGAACCCGGGAGGCAGAGGTTGCAGTGAGCTGAGATTGCACCACTGCACTCCAGCCTGGGCAACAGAGTGTGACTCAGTCTCAAAAAAAAAAAAAAAGAAAAAAGGTTAAGATGATAAACTTTATGTGCATTTTATCGCAATTTTTAAAAAATAAAGCTATGACATAAGAAACCATTAATCTATCATAATGAGCTTATAGGAGATTTTCACATAGATATTCCCCAACATTCAACCTTCTTCTCCTATAAAGTCAATCACTGATATGCCAGGCCTTTCTGTTCTTGCCAGTATCCAAGGGATAGGTTAATTACTCTGTACTAGATTAAAATTGAGTATATTCCTAAATGTTGGGACTTAAGAAGCAGCAAGAATCCATAAAAACTTTCACTACTAGACCAAACCTCACTTCATTCCTAGGATGGTCCAATACCATCCTAATTTGCACTACAAGCACTTCAAGTAATTTGAAGAGTGCTGACTCCCCTGAGTACTCTGCAGGACCAAAATCACCGAAATCATGGAGGAGGGGACAAGGGTATAAAGCACAAGTCAAAAGAAAAATCTAATGGGGGAGGGAGTTGCTGATCTCTTTCTCCTGATAGGACAGCCACAAGGAAAGATAAAGGATAATAAGACACACAGTTCATGTGGATTAAAAATTATCCTTGGCAATTGGTAAGGCACTTTTAGCACATACCATTAGGCTTGGAAGAATGTACAACTAAGGATCAGGTGTGCTGGCTGACGCCTATAATCCCAGCACTTTCGGGGGCTGAGGCAGGTGGATCACTTGAGGTCAGGAGTTCAAGATCAGCCTGGCCAACATGGTGAAACCCCATCTATACTAAAAATACAAAAATTAGCTGGGCATGGTGACACACAGCCGTAACCCAGCTACTCGGGAGGCTGAGTGGGAGAACTGTGTGAACCCAGAAGGTGGAGGCTGCAGTGAGCCAAGATCATGCCACTGCAATCCAGCCTGGACAACAGAGCGAGACTCAAAATAAAAAATAAAATGTAGGCCAGGCTCAGTGGCTCGCGCCTGTAATCCCAGCACTTTGGGAGGCCGAGATGGGTGGATCACGAGGTCAGGAGATCGAGACCATCCTGGCTAAAACGGTGAAACCCCATCTCTACTAAAAATACAAAAAAAAAAAATTAGCCAGGCGTGGTGGTGGGCATCTGTAGTCCCAGCTACTCGGGAGGCTAAGGCAGGAGAATGGCATGAACCCAGGACGTGGGGCTTGCAGTAAGCGAAGATCGCACCACTGTACTCCATCCTGGGTGACAGAGAAAGACTCCATCTCAAAAAAAGTAAATAAATAAAAATAAAAAAAGTATAAACAATATATAACTAGGACAGAATTTCCAAATATGAAGAAATCGCTGCTTTCTCATTTAAACGTATTACTCCTCCCCTAGTTACCTTTTAAGACTAACCTCTTCCTTTAAAATATTTAATCAAGAGTAGGGCAAGGCGCGGTGGCTCAAATTCCAGCACTCTGGGAGGCCGAGGCGGGTGGATCGCAAGGTCAGGAGTTCGAGACCAGCCTGGCCAATGTGGCGAAATCCCGTCCCTACTAAAAACACAAAAATTAGCCAGGCATGGTGGTGGGTGCCTGTAATCCCAGCTACTCAGGAGGCTGAGGCAGAAGAATCACTTGAAACTGGAAGGCGGAGGTTGCAGTGAGCCAAGATCGCACCGCTGCACTCCAGCCTGGGCAGTAAGAGTAAAACTCCATCTCAAAAAAAAAGAAAAAAAAAAATATATATATATATATTTAATCAAAAGTAGATTTACCACATGCATTTTCCAGCAAACAAAACCAATTAACATCGAGTTTCATCAGAACTCACCAGGCTCATATAAACTATTGGCTGACACTGTGGAGGGTAAAGATTCTCTTCCATCATCAGAGCTCTGCTGAATTCCACTGTCATTACTTCTGACTGTTTTAAAGAAAAATTAACTAATGATTAAAGTTCATGCCATTTAGAAAACAATCTCCCACAAACAAGGTTTTAAAATGAGCTCTTACACATCAACATGAACTCAGGCACCACAAGGAGAATGCATTTAATATAATTTTAACCCTTCTGAACACTTAGCTTATCGAGATATAAATCAATCACAAAACCTGAAAATAAACTTATTTTCAGAGTTGTAACACATCTCATTACTCCATAATATGTCGGGGTAGTAAAGAGCTTAATTTATTATATGACTGTAAGTAACGTGTAATTCTGAGACAATGGGTAACATCTAGAGAAATGGCCACACCGCACAATGACCACTGGCACAGACTTGGAATGCTCCACAAGAGTAGTACTTACTACTACGCAGTTTTGAAGAAGTATCAAAGTAGGAGAAGAGTGAATCTAGCTCATCAGGACAAAACAGAGACTCCCGCCTGGCCTCGTCGCTATTTACAGCAATCACTGGGGACATGCAAGTTAGCAAAGCACAAAGCAGGCCATAAGAAGGGAAAAGGGCAGGAAAAAACGTTACTGGGAAAAAATTTAGGAGGAAAAAATAGGAAGGAAATCAGGTAGTTAATCAGATACTTAGGGCTTTTGAAATGTCAGGTTTATAATTCCCATCTCCCCTTGCATTTTAAGCAGTTTTATTCCTTAGAATATACACATGACCTAGAAAGGTGAAATATTATGAAGTTGTTTAAAGTTAACTATTTTAAAGACATAGAAATTCAGTTTTTCTTAGAATATGTAGAAGGGAACAGGTTTTTAACATTAAAAAAACGACAATGGCTATTAGTTCAGGGATTATAAAAGTGATTTGAGCTTAAGAAAATAGCTATGGACACAGTAAGAAAGTTTGCCATACCTGAACTTTGGGCAGATGCTCTGACTTGGTCCCCTGGCCCAAATTTAGAAATGCTCAGCCTCTTTTCTTCAGAACTTTTAGAGACAAACTTTTTTTGCTGCTCAGGAGGTGATAATGATATAGAATATTTATCCACAAATTTCCTCTCCACATATTTTGCTCTGATATATGCCTCCTTCTCCTGTCTGATAGACATAAAAATGTCATGATGTTTTGCTTAATCTCTTAGCATGGCTAATACCAAAACAAGTCATTATATATGGAATATATTCAAACAAAGTCACTGAATGTAATACTAGTTAAAACTGAATCTGTGACATTATATATATATATATATATATATATGTTTTCCTTCCAAATACCTAATGAACCATGATTTCACACTCAAGTGAAATACAAACAATAACCTAACTGAAAAATCGAAAGTATTAACATGCTACTCTTCCCTTCTCTTAATTTCTGTGCTATTCATTTCTATACTCCCCTTATGCTTTTTGCAGACCAGAAAACATCGACAGGAAAAAAAAGAACTTAAAAATTTATAGAAAGTAACTTTATTTTCGTTTTTACTCAAATAAATTATTTCACATACTGGACGAGCACTATTGATGGCCATAATTTTTCATAAGACTACTTTAAAACAACACATAGCATTATTAATTTAAGAAGAAATAAAGTTCTAATTTATGATACCATCATAAAATGCCATATCTGTTCTATACTTTTTACTTATCTCCTCTTATAAAGTTTAGGTCTTTGGTTAAAATAGAAGGCTATTTCAAGGTCTGAAATAACTCAGTCTTGTTTTAGCAAATAATTAAGATTCTGATTTAAATGGTATTGGTTTAGACAGCAATAACTTTCAAATACAATTGGTCATACATAAAGACTTAGACTGAAATCAGTATCAACAACAAACATCATGTGCTTTGAAGGTACCAACTCTTAGCCACTTCATTCAATGAGCCCTCCTTATACAGAATTGGAAGACTAATTTCAAACACAGCAGTCAAGTACTCTCTCCCTTTCAGGGGCAAACTTTGCATCTTTAGTTCTTCAATATTATAATGCCATGCATAAACTATGTGATTAACAAATCTTTGCTAAATTAAGTATGAACAATGTAAAATTATTCACTGTAGGTTAACAGAAACTTGATCCTTAGAGACAGTAATGAATAGATTATCCCTTTTTGAATGCTACCATGGACAGAACTTTGGTCTACTTTAACTGACTGTTAAGGGTTTCTACATTCCTATATAGAGCCCTAATTTTTAAGATCTCTCTACTCTAGAGACTATAATTGATTATCTGTTCAATACAATATAATTATCTAATTAACATACCAAAGAAAGAGATAGCCAACATTTGAACAGAAGTGGTAATGACTGCTTCTAAACACTTTGTCTCAATGTTATATATCAATTACTACAGTGAAATAAAATCATAGCTATATCCCTAATTAGGGGGAAAAAAAACAACTGAAACAGTACCTTTGTCCTGGTTGTGGTTTCTTTATTCCCATTTTTTCCACATTAGCTTCATAAACTCGATTTATAACATCATTCCCCAACTCACACATAAGCTGTTTGGCAAAAAAAAATAGAAAAATAAGCTATACATTAAAGACCTTAAAATAAGCTAAAATTTAAAAATCCTTTAAGCAAGTACAGTTAACTAATTCCCTTGCGTATTGTGCAGTTGCTTATTCTACAAAGAAGTTTTATGTTAAAACAAAATGAGACAAGAACTGAGAGTAATATTATCACTTTGCTGTTCTTCACCAAATTACCTCCGCTAGAAGATTATCTCCCCCACCAGAGTCATTCTCTCTCTCTACAAGTTTATCTATGTATCTATCTAGCCACATATCACAGCTATTGTATCTATCTCTTTTTTTTTTTTTTTTTTTGAGACGGAGTCTCGCTCTGTCGCCCAGGCTGGAGTGCAGTGGCGCAATCTCGGCTCACTGCAAGCCTCGCCTCCCGGGTTCACGCCATTCTCCTGCCTCAGCCTCTCCGAGTAGCTGGGACTACAGGCGCCCGCCACCACGCCCGGCTAATTTTTTGTATTTTTAGTAGAGACGGGGTTTCATCATGGTCTCGATCTCCTGACCTCGTGATCCGCCCGCCTCGGCCTCCTAAAGTGCTGGGATTACAAGCGTGAGCCACCGCGCCCGGCCTATTGTATCTATCTCTATGTCCATAGTAAGTAAGGTAGGAAGTATGACAACAAAGCATTATCTACACAGTGAGGTGTGGTAAGTACTAGCCAGTCTTAGGACAGTAAGTTAAACTTCAAGTATCTATTCTTTTCAGTTTTCACGTCTAGTTCCTAGAAATATGCAAATCTATCAAATTTACAACTTTCTGGTAATTATTTTTGAACTTTTACCCCTTTTTGGGTTGGGTTCTGTCTTCAGATAACAAACAACTCCTAGTTATATGTTCCAAATTCTTTTAGATTTTCCTTTCCATCTGTTACTCACCTCTTTAATTCTGTTCAAGCTCTCCTTGCCTCACTAATAAATTATATCTGTACCTTCTTGGCTAATCTTATTGCTTCTAGTTATGCCCAATTCCACGCTTGGCCACAAAAGCAAACATTTTTACCAAGAGCAGATCACCCAAACCATTTCCCTGAAAAATCACACGTAGGTAAAAGGGACACTAACACACATTAAGATGACATTACCACTATGTAGAGAATAGAGGTTAAAGTGTTGGGACAGGTGAGATGTGGGAGCAGGCATGGCCTGGGATGAGATAACAAGAGGATTACAATGCTCTCTGGACCCAACAACAGGAGTGAAGTCTGGGAAGAGCACTCTCATAGGCAAGAGAATGGTTTCCCTTTCCCTCTTCTGGGGGGGGGGTGGGGGACAGAGTCTCACTCCATCACCCAGGCTGGAGTGCAGTGGCATGATCTTGGCCCACTGCAACTTCCACGTCCTGGGTTCAAGTGATTCTCCTTCCTCAACTTCCCGAGTAGCTGGGATTACAGATGGCCACCACCACACCCAGCTAGTTTTTGTATTTGTAGTAGAGACAGGGTTTCACCATGTTGGCCAGGCTGGTCTCGAACTCCTGACATCAAGGATGATCTGCCCACCTCGACCTCTCAAAGTGCTAGGATTACAGGCATGAGCTACCACACCAGCCTCTCTCCTTTTCCTTAATCATGAGCCTTTTTGAGGTCCCATTACTTCTATGATGTCCCTCTTCTGTCATTTCCATTTATTCCTTTTTTTTTTTTTTTTTTTGAGATGGAGTTTCCCTCTCGTTGCCCAGGCTGGAGTGTAATGGCACAATCTCAGCTCACTGCAACCTCCGCCTCCCAGGTTCAAGTGATTCTCCTGCCTCAGCCTCCCAAGTAGCTGGGATTACAAGCATGCGCCACCACGCCCGGCTAATTTTGTATTTTTAGTAGAGATGGGGTTTCTCCATGTTGGTCAGGCTGGTCTCGAACTCTGGACCTCAGGTGATCCGCCTGCCTCAGCCTCCCAAAGTGCTGGGATTATAGGCGTCAGCCACTGCGCCTGGCCTTCCATTTATTGTTTCTATTATCTCTCCCTGTCACTTTCTTTCCCCTCGTCCCATAGCCCAGCTACCTCTTAAAAATCTTAAATGTGCTAATTCCTTCTTTGAGCAATTATTACTTCTAGTTTTATATAGCATATTTTTCATTTTTAAAGTAAAGATACTAATTATTATATATAAAGTCTTCTTTAAAATCTGCACTAGTACTGTGAGACATCACTGCATAAGACTAGTAGCACAGAAATCAACCTTATTTACAAGAAATTTAATGTAAGGCAAAGGAAAAATAAGAAAATGATGAGGAAGGAAAGGATTTTTCAATTACCGATGCTAAGAAAGTTGGTTACGGATTTGGAAAAATTGCCTGGGTGTGGTGGCTCATGCCTGTAATCCCAGCACTTTGGGAGGCCGAGGCAGGCAGATCACTTGAGGCCAGGAGTTCAAGACCAGCCTTGGCAACATGGCGAAACCCCGTCTCTACAAAAACTACAGAAAAAAAAAAAAAAAATTACTTGGGAAGCTGAGGCACAAGAATTGCTCCAACCCAGGAGACGGAGGTTGCAGTGAACCAAGATTGCACCACTGCACCCCAGCCTGGGTGACAAAGTGAGACTCTGTCTCAAAAAAAAAAAAAAGGCCGGGCGCAGTGACTCACGCCTGTAATCCCACCACTTTGGGAGGCCAAGGCGAGTGGATCACGAGGTCAGGAGATCAAGACCATCCTGGCTAAGACAGTGAAACTCTGCCTCTACTAAAAATACAAAAAATTAGCTGGGCGGGGTGGTGGGCACCTGTAGTCTCAGCTACTCAGGAAGCTGAGGGAGGAGAATGGCATGAACCCGGGGGGTGGAGCTTGCAGTGAGTCAAGATCGCGCCACTGCACTCCAGCTTGGGCGACACAGCGAGACTCTCAAAAAAAAAAGAGAATTTGGAAAAAATATCAAGAGTTAGGCACACATTTTCTACTCTACACTAAATAAATTCACAATATACTATGATTAAAATTTGAAAAATATTCTTATAAAAATGAGTGAATTTCAAAAAAATAAAAAACATTCTATTTTAAAAAGAATGGGAATTAGTTTCTACTTTTTTTTTTTTTTTTTTTTTTTTTTTTTTTTGAGACACAGTCTTCCTCTGTCTCCCAGGCTGGAGTGCAGTGGTGCAATCTTGGCTCACTGCAACCTCTGCCTCCTGGATTCCTGGATTCCTGGATTCAAGCAATTCTCCTGCCTCAGCCTCTCGAGTAGCTGGGACTACAGGCACGTGCCACCACGCCCGGCTAATTTTTGTATTTTTAATAGAGACAGAGTTTCACCATGTTGGCAAGGCTGGTTTCAAACTCCTGACCTCAAGTGATCCACCCACTTTGGCCTCCCAAAGTGCTGGGATTACAGGCATGAGCCACTGCACCCAGCCACAAGTTTCAGACAGAAACAAGTGAGTATATACTCCAACCCTTAAACTCATCTATTTTCTACAATGTGGTAAACTAGATGGCAGGAATTAAAAGGATTATACTACTATTTCGAATTTTGTAAATCTTATCAGAAACCGGTAGTGGTCTAAAATTATTTATGACATTTTCATAGATATAAATTCTTAGACACAGGGAAAAAAGGAAGACTTGGTATGATGACTCCTAACCTGACAAATGTAAATTTGCAAATCATCCTATGCTAAAACAACACAATGGTGTCAAAAGCTTTTCTAATCCATTATAAAGTTTAGTATAGCAATAGACCTCTTATATATTTAATAAGAATCTAATCAGAAAAGATTAAAATTAAGACATACAGGCCGGGCGCGGTGGCTCACACTTGTAATCCCAGCACTTTGGGAGGCCGAGGCGGGCGGATCACGAGGTCAGGAGATTGAGACCACGGTGAAACCCCGTCTCTACTAAAAATACAAAAAATTAGCCGGGCGTGGTGGCGGGCACCTGTAGTCCCAGCTACTCGCAGAGGCTGAGGCAGGAGAATGGCGTGAACCCGGGAGGCGGAGCTTGCAGTGAGCCGAGATTGCGCCACTGCACTCCAGCCTGAGCGACAGAGCGAGACTCCGTCTTTAAAAAAAAAAAAAAAGACATAGAATCTGAACTGGGCCAAGGGTAGTGGCTCACACCTGTAGTCCCAGCACTTTGGGAGGCCAAGGTAGATGGACTGCTTGAGCCCAGGAGTACCAGGCCAGTCTGGGCAACATGGTGAAACCCTGTCTCTACAAAAAATACAAAAATTAGCTGGGCATGGTGGCATGCATCTGTGGTGTCAATTGCTTGGGGGGTCTGCGGCACAAGGATTCTTTGAGCCAAGGAAGTCCAGGCTGCAGTAAGCTGTGATAGTACCACTACACAGCCTGCACAAGGGAGCGAGAAGACCTTGTCTCAAGGAAAACAAGAACAGTGAACTAACCTGGAGTTAAGAGTGCTATATATAAATATAGCCTTTTTTTTTTCTTTTTTTTTCTTTTTTGAGAAGGAGTCGCACTGTCGCCCAGGCTGGAGTGCAGTGGTGCGATCTCGGCTCACTGCAAGCTCTGCCTCCCGTGTTCACGCCATTCTCCTGCCTCAGCCTCCTGAGTAGCTGGGACTACAGGCACCCACCACCACGCCTGGCTAATTTTTTGTATTTTTTAGTAGAGACGGAGTTTCACCGTGTTAGCCAGGATGGTCTCGATCTCCTGACCTCATGATCCGCCCGCCTCGGCTTCCTAAAGTGCTGGGATTACAGGAGTTAGCCACTGCGCCCAGCCAAATGTAGCCATTTTTAAAACTTATAATGAAAACACCAGATTTGCCAAAATAGCCTCAGATGTGTTTCAATACAATTTAGCTAGCATACATTGTTAGCGTGAAGAACTCATACATTTGTAAACCAAGATTCTAAAATCTTCACTTTCATGTGAAAATATGAAATATTTTAAAGCAAAATTTTTTTTACCTTTAAAAGTTCTGGCTCCCAGGTGTCTAAAGTTAAAGATCGTACTTTTGAAAAATGAACCCCAAGGCTCCTAAGTGGAAAAAAGATGACTACATTACTATCAAGTCTGTCTGCATATTTGCGCAAATTCTTTTTAACGTGACACAGGCTCTAATAAAGCCCTCAACATACACATATAGGCACAGATCTTCTGTTTAATAATGAATGATGAGCCAAAGTCCTCAAAAGCTTTTACAAACCAGGATTTTAACTACTTCTTAAAAGGTACAAAGATACAAACTGGTGATTAAATTAGGGAAGTGGAAAAGGGCAGCTAACGAGTGAAACATAACCATTTCAATCTGTGTTTATCCAAAAGGAGAAATTCTCATCCTGGGGAGGCCTACCCACCGGTGAATTCCGGAGCACTCGATACACAAGGTGATGCCCAGGTTGATGCTGGCCCACCGCGGATCTGCCAGGCCACAGTCACAACAGCTGGCATTGCCAGGGATACACTGAACCCGCTGAAGCGCACTTTCTCCTTTCAATAATTTCTCTTTTGACTCATTTCCAGAATCTAGGCTTCCTGTGGATGGAGATGATTTCTTATCCAGCTTCTAAAAGAATTAAGAATTCTTGTTTTTAAAAAAGAAAGATTGAAATACTTTGTTGCACACTACATGCTCCAAACTAAAGCTTCCAACCAATAAATTAAAGGCCTGTTACAGGCATAAGCCAGACAATATTCTAGCTAGAAATTCACGGATAAAAAGATGTAGGTTCTTCCATCAGTGAGCTTTTATTCCAGTGGGGAGAAACGTGTAAATATTTAAAATTATGTATAATAAATGACACAATGAACATATGTACAAAAGATGAAGTCAGAGAGAAAGGGAACACCAGTCTAACATGCAGGGTGGAGACAGAGGAAATATGTAAGGGATTATTCAAACTCAAGAATGAAATACATATTATTGTTTTATACCACACTTTTCCAAGGCGTTCAATAAACTTTACACTGGTCATTGTTTTTTTTCAGACCTCTCAGGGATAAAGCAAGTTAATTACTGCAGTGAGTAACTAGGAAAGGTATGAGCTTATATAAATAGTAAAGAAGCGATCAACTACATAATTATAACTACAGAGTGAATCAAATATAGAACATACAATGTTTAAAACTTCAAGGGATATTAGATAAAAGAGAAGAAAAGCAAAAGATGGCTGATTAACAAAAAGTTAATTTTTTGGCCGAGAGCGGTGTCTCACACCTGTAATCCCAGCACTTTAGGAAGCTGAAGCGGGAGGATCACTTGGATCCAGGTGTTCAAGATCAGCCTGGGCAACAGAGCAAGAGCCTGTCTCTAAAAAATAATATGTCTGGGCACAATGGCTCATGTCTGTAATCTCAACACTTTGGGAGGCTGAGGCAGGTGGATCACTTTAGGCCAGGAGTTCAAGACCAGGCTGGCCAACACAGTGAAACCCTGTCTCTACTAAAAATACAAAAAAATTAGCTGGGTGTGGTGGCACACACCTGTGATCCCAGCTACTCAGGAGGCTGAGGCATGAGAATCACTTAAACCCAGGAGACAGAGGTTGCAGTGAGCCAAGATCATGTTGAGAGAGTGAGACTCCAACCTGGGTGACAGAGTGAGACTCCGTCATATGAGTGTAAATACATACATACATACATACATACATACATACATACATACAAACATACAAATTAGCTAGGCATGGTGGCACACACCTGTGGTCCCAGCTACTCAGAAGGCTGAGGCATGAGAATTGCTTAAACCCGGGAGCGGGCTGTTGTAGTAAGCCAAGATCATGCCACTGCACTCCAGCCTGGGTGACAGAGTGAGACTCCATCATATGTACGTAAATACATACATACATACAAATTAGCTAGGCATAGTGGTGCACACCTGTGATCCCAGCTACTCAGGAGGCTGAGGCATGAGAATCACTTAAACCCAGGAGGCAGAGGTTGCAGTGAGCCAAGATCATGACACTGCACTCCAGCCTGGGTGACAGAGTGAGACTCCATCATATGTACATAAATACATACATACATACAAACAAATGAGCTAGACATGGTGGTATACACCTGTGGTCCCAGCTACTCAGGAGACTGAGGTAGGAGGATTGCTTGAGCCCAGGAGGTCAAGGCTGCCATGAACTATGATCACACCACTGCATTCCAGAATGGGAAACAGGGCAAGACTCTGTCTCCCCGCCATCCCACTACATGGCCATAATGACCAAATACAAAGATGTGGCACTTAGATCCTAAACAATGACAGATATGGTCTATAAAAAGTCTTCTGGTTTAAAAACATTTCAGGTCAGGCATAGTAGCTCATGCCTGTAATCTCAGCACTTTGGGAAGCCGGGGTCGGTGGATCACAAAGTCAGGAGTTCGAGAGCAGCCCGGCCAATATGGTGAAACCCTGTCTCTACTAAAAATACAAAAAAAAAATTAGCCGGGCATGGTGGCACACGCCTGTAATCCTAGCTACTGGGGAGGCTGAGGCAGGAGAATCGCTTGAACCTGGGAGGTGGAAGTTGCAGTAAGCCGAGATGGGGCCCCTGCACACCAGCCTGGGCAATGGAGTGAGACTTCATCTCAAAAAAAACAAAAAAAAAAACTTCCCTGTAAGTTTAGGATTATTTCGAAATTTTAAGAAAGAAATACTTGTTTTACCAGAACATGTTCGATAATGGGAATTAGCTAATGAGCAATTACATAAGGAAAGAATATCAATACTATATTACAGGAATCACGTTGGTTCATTCCCAAGTTTTCTCTATATGCTAATGTTTTTGCACCAAATTAGAGAACTAAGTACACAAACACAGCATAACTTGGGTCAGCCACTTCAAGGAACACAGCACTGAATATGACACCAATTCATGAAAGTATTAATAGGAGGAATGATTGTTTAAGCAGGACAGTTCAATCCTACTGTCGCTGCCCCCCATCTCCATGCCACTAGGGGATGACTGCTCTCTACACAAACACAATGACTGGAAGTTATTCTCTGGAGGATTAAAACAGAGAGTCTCTGGATCAACTTCACTGAAAGGTGGAAGCCAGAGGATTAAATGAACATATACATACAATATGCTAAGATACCCAGCGCTTAGCTCCCCACCAATCCCTCACACCTATGCAGGAGATCAATGAGTCTTCTCTGGGAAATCACATCAGCCGAAAAGACTCAAAAAGACCCTGACGATGGTTGTTCCTCAACAAATGGTCCAGACTTAGACAAAGGCCAGTCAACAAAGTCCTAATTTTGGGATCAGAGCTTCCGAAGAAGTTTTTAGTGCCCAACACTTATAATGAGATAGCCAAAGGAAGCCTCTAACGCAATAGCTCTCAACATGGGTTGTTCATGGAACTAACCCAGGAAGCTTGTGAAAGTATTGATGCCCAACTCCATTCTGGGGTGGTACCTAAGCAATGGGGGTTTTTTAAGCTCCCTGTGTGGTGACATCATAGTATGCAATGATGGTTAAGAACCACAGCTGTAACACTGATTCCGTGAAGAAAGAACAGGTCTATATTTATAAACATTTAGTGAACAAACGCAGCTCTTGGAAATTAAATATGTGCTAGCAGAACTGAAATATTCAATAGAAGACTCGGAAGATTAACTGAGAAGATTTCCCAGAAAGTAGAGCAAAACAACACACACAGACACAAAAATAAGAAAATCATAATACCAATCCAAAAAACCCAGAGAAACTGGAGAGGAGAAATACAACAGATCATTAATACAAAAAGCTTCAACATCAACACTGGAAACTAAAAAAACAAACAATGCTGTTAAAATTCTCAAGATTATTTCTAATCTTAAAATACCCAGCCAAACTACCAATCAAATATGAGGACAGAATCAAGACATTTTCAGACACGCATGGAATCACAAATGCCTCATTTTCAGGAAGCTACTGGAGAAAGTACTTAAGTTTTTCTTAAGTCAAGAAGGAGAAAGATATGGGATACAGGAAACAGAAGAAACTCCAGAAATGGTTTTGTAAGGAAATCCCAGACTGACAGCCATGCTACAGGCTTAGGGAGCAACTGGTCCAGATTGGAGAAGTGTGATTCTAGAGACAGAAATATTGAGGGCTATCTTTGCCAACATGCCCTTCGTCAATGTTCCCAACATTTGTACCCAGACAAGTTCACGTAAACTTGGCTACTGATCAAACTCCTACTTTCATCTCTATGTCTTTTGGCTTGGATCAAGTTAGTCGTCCCCCACAATCCCATGCCTGAAAAGGTTCTGCTTTGACCTATATTTGGGAGCTGGAAGTTGGCCATGGTAAGTTTTGGAATACAATTTAGAGAGCAATCAATCCCCCTAACCATACTCCCAACAATTATCTATCACTAAACCTATGCCAGTCTTGCCAGATGACCCAAAAGTGCTGAGTTCCATTTCTCAGGACTCATTTACTCACTCACTGCGTTGCCCAAAAGACTTTCTTGGTAAGCTCTTTGAGAAACTGCGGCCAGACTATGACCTAAGTTTCCACATTCACCTTATCTTTTTAAGGGGCCTTCACCTAAGAGACAATATTATGCTTCCCTTTTTTGCTTTCATTCAGTTTTAAATACCTTTCATGATCATTATTTTATTTTATAATTAACTAAAATGGCACAATACTTTTGGGGAAAAACACTAACAGGGAAATACCTTATTCCAATCTGGTTCATATATTCAAATATTAAAATAAACATAGATTCACAAATACTGACATAAAATGGTAAGTGAAATAAAGAGAAATAAACAAAAAAATTAAATGCAGATTTTAAAAATAAAACTCATTTCAATTACATAAAATCATCTTCCATAAAAAACGATGCTACATAGAGTCATATAATGTTGCAACTAAAATCAAGAATTTTGGCAATATATTATTTGGTATTGCTAATACCTCTACTAACCTCTGATTCATCACCCTTCTCTCTATAAGCAGTAGCAATACTGGTCTGAACAGCCTTAATCCATGCCTGGCGCAGCTTTTCGGAATCTGCCTGGAGCATACAACTTCTAAAAGGAAATAACATATTGTTTTCTCAGACACTAAGTTAATGCCAAAAACACCCTATAAGCTTTATATTTTTTCCACTTTGCTACTGAATAATTTTCTAGCCAAAAATATATATAATTTGTTGAAAAAAGGTTTTATTTCATGTATCTTTAGGGCAAAGTATGTTAACGAAGAAATCAAGGTACCAATGAAACAAATTATCTCTTAAAAACAAATAACCCATCACTGAATATTTAAAAAAAAACCTCTTAAATTTACCATATAAACATAGAAATACTCATTTTTTTCTACTGGGTACAAATATAAAATGATAGCTATCAAAGAAACTCGTATGATTTCAATTCATCATCATAATAGCTAAAACTTTCATATGAGCACATAAATCACCTTTATGGAAGTTAAAAGAATAGGATAAATGGCAGAAGTTACATAAATATCTGACTATAATATCTGTAACCATTAATTATTGAAATTTATTTTTAAAACTTTTTTTTCTTTTTGGCACAATTACAGACAAATGCAAATTTCTCTACTCTGGAAAGTTCTTTAAGACAAACTATAAAAACACAAAAGCAAATCACAGATCCTTTAGAACCACTTACTTTGTTGGTGAGACCACCTCAAAGCAGAATCGTCGCTCTATGTCTTCACAATGTTTCACTGTGCAGAGCCTGAGGTCTTCAACTACAACAGTCGGATTATCCTATAGTGGGGAAACCAAATTTCCGTATTTTTCCACTTAGGTTTTAATACTACCAATAATGAAATACTTAAAAATATTACTTGGCATAACTGGTCTAATTTTCAAGATTTATATTTTATTTTACAAACAGATAGGGGTTATCAATATAGACAGAAAAGTAATTTTGTCCTGTTAATAATTTTATCTACCTCATAAATTATTCAGAGATTAAATGAAATTGTTTACATATAAAGAGCCTAGTCCAACACTTGATACTTAGTAGATGCTCAATAAATGTTAATATTCTGTGGCTTTTCTTCCATTTTCTTTTATATCCACTCTCCTGGTCCCCACTCACATATAATAAAAGCTACTTTCCTCCAGAAGAGAAGCTTTTATTCAGTCAAGTTTTAAATACCTCAAAGAAAGCTATAACTTCTTAAAATATCTAAGAGAATCAAAGATTTTATCACTTTCTACTGTTTAATAAAAATATAAATTCAAAACCAAGTTTATCAGAATAGAAGAAACCATGAACTAATTAGCTGATTAAAGAGCTTCTGTCATACAAACCTGCTACCACAGAACCAAGCAAGTAAAATTTCTTATTGTGTCATCTCAAGAGTAGAGATTTGAAATCTGCAGTTTACAGAGTATCATTCATAAAAAGTAACTAGGTGAAAAGCAAGTTATCCATTAACTAATGATTCATTCTTTTGTTTCTAGTTATTTTAATATTCTCAACTCATATGTAATCCCAATATGTCTTTCCCATAAATAAAACGTCCTCATCCTTAAAATAAGGAAAACAAACATATAAAACGATATTAACAAATTTAAGGGGTTCTATTTAAATTACTTCCAGCTTACATTTTAATTAATGTAATTTTTAGCCATTCTGTCTTATCACCTTTGGCCCTACTGTGACATTATTTAAAAGGCACCCTCTCTTTCATCTTCAAAATAGTGCTATGGAATGGCAGTGTTATTTCTGTCATGGACTAGACAAAGATACATATAAAGAAATAAAAGTATGTTGTATATTTCAAAACAGCTAGGAGAGGAGATTTGTAATGTTCCTAAGACAAAAATGTTTGAGGTGATGGATACCCCAGTTACCCTGATTTGATCATCACACATTGTATACAAGTATCAAAATAGCACATGTACCACAAAAGTATGTACAACTAATATATACCATTTAAAAGCTACCAAAACATTTTTAAAAATCCTGTGACCCAGAAAAATCCATCTCAAAGCAAGGAATTAAGAACCCAGGATTCAAAATCACTTTGCTTTTAAGAATTAAATGTCGATATTTTCCACCCTAGAGTCCTCTTATACCTGCTCAAACATAAAACCAATAAATAATTACATTAATTTTACACATGTGAGTATGTATAGACTTCAATGTTTACCAAAACAAAGAGATAAATAACTGAAATTGGTAACTCATTGGTGTTTCACTTACTAACACCTACCTTAAATTTTTTCTGGTAAACCAACTGATTATTCTGTATTGAAAACCAGCGCCTACAGAAACACAAAATAGATTAAGTTTTCATAAACATAATTTATTTCCATTGTTGTTAGAAATGAAATATTTGAGAAAGCACTGGAAATCACATTGCGGTAATTATGTTTTGAGAAGTCCACTGTATTATTTTGCTTTATATAAACTGATTCTAATATGGGAAAACTATTGAAAGTAAAGAACAAACGTTTTAAAACCACAGGTTAGGAAAATTAAAGTACTACATTTTGATTAATTTCATGTCACAAATTTAGATCCTAACAAAAGCAGTTATCCTTTATACTATCACCAAACAATAACTGTTTTAAAGTACAAATTTACAGTTTTTGAGGTTCCTTAAAAATAACTGAACTCTTTCCCCAGAAATAATTGCTTTTCTCATAAAGTTGGCATAAATGTATATTGTGACTAAAAGTATCCACTTGTGGCCAGGCACAGTGGCTCACGCCTGTTAATCCCAGCAAAGCGAGTGGATCACCTGAGGTCAGGTTACCTGAGGTAAGGCCAAAGCAAGTCGATCACCTGAGGTCAGGAGTTCGAGACCAGCCTGACCAATATGGTGAAACCCAGCCTCTAATAAAATATACAAAATTAGCCAGGCATGGCGGCAGGCACCTGTAATCCTAGCTACTCAGGAGGCTGAGGCAGGAGAATCGCTTGAACCCGGGAGGCGGAGGTTGCAGTGAGCCAAGATCACACCACTGCACTCCAGCCTGGGCGACCGAGCAAGACTCCGTCTCAAAAAAATATATATATATCCACTTGTATACAGAAAAACATTGAAATAAATTGTGCTTTATTTTCAACCTTTCAGCAGATAATTCAGTAAGGGTTTGATTTGATAAGCAAAACAGAAAACTAATCATGTCAGAAACGACATCTAACAAGAGATAATCACAAATTAGCTTGGCCTTACTTTCATATAAAATACTCCTAAGTAAAATAATCAAAGTTATTACTACAAATGATTCACTCAACTATTTATATGGTTCTGCTCATTACTGCAAATTATTAGGCAAACAATTTACTTACTATCTTTTTTAGAAGAAAAATCTAAGCTATATATTACATATTTACTAATTCTAATTTATTAAAACAATAAAAGACCTAAAGGCATAAAAAAATTCACAGCCAAAAGCCATTCAGAAAAGAAAGCAAAACTTCTTATCAAGCATGAAAGGTAAAACAGTATTTGAATCATTATTTTAAAATTAGTTTCATGTAAGATGATTTCTATTGTAACATTAGTTATTAATCAATTAGCAGATATTCTACCTTTTCATTGATACTAATATGAAGCATTAGAAATTGTATTTAGACATTTAGAATTTCTATTTTTAAAAATTAAGTTAATTATCCAAAGCTGTTCTCATCTCATGACTAGAAGATGCTTTTCCACTTTTAAGCCATTTACTAGACAGACTGTTTAGGTTTTCTTGCCACTTAAAGAGGAATCACCATTACCATTAAAAAAGATATTTGTTAAATAAGCATCTAGATAAAATGAGCTGGGTTGCCTCTAAATGCAAATCATCAAGAGGTAGGCTAGAAAAGGAAGAACTTCTGGGTTTCTTTACTTTGGGACAGATGGTTGTTAGAAATGTTAAGGAAATACCTACAAACAAACAAAATGGTGCAACCCTGCCACATGGGATGACATGCAATGGAAACAATCTCTGATACTGATGAAAGTGTTTACGTAAAAATCATTTGAAGTAGGGTGAACTGTAGTAATACAAAATCATTTGTTTTATATCATAGTAAATTCTGTAATTTGATGAAATCTACCAAGAGTTTTACTGAACAACAAAAAAAAACACACTTAGGTAAACTTTTCACGCTCTTGATCAGCTGCATCTTAGGACAATATCTTCTAAAAATAGTATCAAAATGCTATATTGAAACTTATGTTGTTGTCAAAGACCTATCCCTCTGATTATTAACTCTAAGCATCATATGTATTTCTGAAACCCAGTTCCTCTGCCATCTATCTGCTTCTGAATGACGTTTTCATAACATCAGTTTTTATAAACTGAGGAAAGAAAATATAAACTCTTAATTTTACATCTCTTAAGGAAAAATATCATATATCCTAGGTAGAAAACATTTTTTCAATTATTATACTAAGATTTGGGTGTCTTACGACACTGTCACTCCTCCATTGCTATTATACATAAAAAAAAAAACTAGTAACATTGACCAAAACTTTAATCAGGTAAGTAAAAGGAAATATAATTTTTAATTATTTCTATAGAATCATCCTAGTTGTTATTAACATTTCATTGTTTTTTTTTGTTTGTTTTGAAGCAGAGTCTCACTCTGTCGCCCAAGCTGGAGTGCAGGGGTGTGATCTTGGCTCACTGAAACTTCCACTTCCTGGGTTCAAGCGATTCTGGTACCTTAGCCTCCCAAGTAGCTGGGGTTACAGACACACGCCACCGCACCCTGCTAATTTTTGTATTTTTAGTAAATACGAGGTTTTACCATGTTGGCCAGGCTGGTCTCTAACTCCTGGTCTCAAATGATCCACCCACCTTGGCCTCCCAAAGTGCTGGGACTACAGGCGTGAGCCACCACGCCCCACCCTAGTTGTTATTAACATTTCTAAGAAAAGGAAACGTAAGACTTAAAAACAGCTCATGGACTGTGAAATATAGAAAAAATACTTAACTTTGGATTCAGAAACTGACCACAAAGCCAAAATACAAGACAGTTTTTTGTTTTGTTTTTTGTTTTTGAGATGGAGTCTCACTCTGTTGCCCAGGTTGGAGTGCAATGGCACGATCTCGGCTCACTGCAACCTCTGCCTCCTGAGTTCAAGCGATTCTCCTGCCTCAGTCTCCTGAGTAGCTGGGATTACAGGCATGCACCACCACGCCCGGCTAATTTTTGTATTTTTAGTAGAGACGGGGTTTCGCCACGTTGGCCAAGCTGGTCCTGAACTCCTGACCCCAAGTGATCCACCCGCCTCAGCCTCTCAAAGTGCTGGGATTACAGGCATGAGCCACCGTGCCCAGCCAAGACAGTTTTTAAAATAGAAAAATTTCTTGCTTCACTAAGAAAAATAAGGTACCACTTTGTATCTCAAATTGAAATAACTCAATATAATACACATTTTATTAAATTCTAAATATTATACTTTAAAATATATTTGTTGTAAATATTAAATTTATAAATTATTAAATATTATTAATATTAACATACCAATTAGAGCTTCCAAATGACAAAATTTGGGCAGGAAAAGAAAAATATACATAAACAAAAAAATCGAGTTATCTTTTACCATGTTTGATCACTAGTCCCAGACTGCTCTTGAAATCAAGAACATGAGTAAAAGTCAAACTTCTAAATCTGTAGAAGCTTTATCACTAGAACTATACAGATGATGGGTTTATTTACACATTCATGTAAGTGCCAAACAGGTAAACAACTGGTAAAAATTAAAAGCCTGAATATGAATGCTCCTTTACTTCAATTTATTTTTATACAGAGAAAATAAATGGCAAAACAAAAAAAAGGTAACGAACTGACAATGTAGTCTTTCAACATAATCAATATGGATTTATCAAAAGGACTAATCCTAGTTACTGCTCAAATTTTTAAAAAGAGTTTACTAGCTTACCTCCCTCTATATTTTTATTTGTTTAGACATATATGTGATTTTTTGAGAGACAGGGCCTCACTCTGTCACTCAGCCTGGAGTGTCGTGGTGCAATCATAGCTCACTGCAGTCTGGAAATCCTGGGCTCAAGTGATCCTCCCACCTCAGCCTCTGGAGTAACTGGGAGCACAGAGGCATGCCACCACATCCAGCCTTTATTTCTCTTTTTAAAAAACTAAGATATGTTTAAAAAAAAAAAAGTAAATTACTCAATCTGTATCTTCTTTGGGTAATTATAAATAAATCAAATATTCCTTTACAGATTAAAACAAATTGAGGAGATGTACAATTAAAAGGTATAATTCCATTTCTCAAAATATTTATATTTTCTTCCCAATTTAAAACATAAAGAGACTTTTTATCCATTGCAAGTAATCCAACTGGAATGCAAGTTAATTATGAGCTTTCTCGTGCCAAAAAGGAAACTGGAGTAAGATGAGGGTAAAGGGAAGGAAGCCATTTGGTACCTGATATGATCGGGCTTTTTCCTGTCGTGTGAAAAAAGGGGCAGGATTAAAACATAAGGGAAAGGTGGTAAAAGAATGAAAACGAAAAATGTGCAAAATAAGCAAAGGACTAGCATGATACGAAAATAAAGCAAGAATTAAGAAACAAGCTTAAGCTCTGAACCTAACAAAATAATCAAAAGTATCTGTTGCATTTTATTTACTTTTTATACACATATGCATTTGTACAATTAATTCCAACTCTTAAGACTCTGAAAATTTCAAGAATATTCAAAAAGTTCTTCAAATACTATGTTACAGGAAGTTCTGGTAGGACTTAGCATACTTGGGATATACCTCTACTATTATTTTCTGCCTCAATGGTCATGGCTATAAAATATAGATAGCATCTCATGCCTCATCTTAATAAGCTGCTCCTAAAAATTAAGGAAAATAATCACTGTAGGAATTGCCTCTATAAACCTGAGATAAATGAAAAGTTTTCATAAAGAAAGTAGGTTCACTAAATAGAAGATATCAAAGATTATAAAATATTAGCCAAAAACATTTCTCCCAATTGCCCACCCTATTTTCATGAAATGATATCAGTGACTTGAAGGCCACACATACGTAGTATTAATCTTTAATCTATGTATACACTTCTTATAATACAAAAGGCCAATAGAAATAAAACATTTACATCTATACCAGCAGCATACAAAACATTTTGCTTTAAAATACCATGTAGTACATTCTATGCTTTTAGCTGTATTTTCTATTTCAACAAAGACTGAGCATAGCAAGTAATTATTCAGTTTTGTTATTAGTGTTTCCAAGTTATCACTAAATAAATTATGTTAGTATCTATTTATTTTCCTTCTTCAGAGTTCAGAGTTCCAGGTTTTGCACCTCAATTTGTTCACAAACCAGCTGTGTGACCTTGAAAGAGTGACTATCTCTCTGAAGTTCCATTTCTTTATTGAAAACAAGGGTGCTCTACAATCTATGATTCTAATCAATAACTGCCATTTCACTACGTACAGATGGCATCTCCTTTAACAACAGCCTAATTTCCAAAGGCATTTTTTTTTCACTTTGTAAACAGGAGGTCATGTCTGCAACTGAAAATTTAACCATTATTCCTCACTTGATTTTAGCTGTTTTAATATCTATGCCAATGTAATTCAGAAAATAAATAATAATGAAAAGGTTCATGTGTAAATCAAAATTAATTTCCTTCTATTGTCCTAAATGGTAGTGCAATATTCCACTAACACTTACTATGCTTCATTTTGAAGTCTGAGACCATCTCTCATTGTAGTAGTCCATGGAAGTTCATTTCTTTTCTTCTTAACATAATAGTATGTTTCTATGGATCTACTGTATTTTCACTTTGTTAAACTTTAAGTAGGTTGTTTTGAAATCTGAAGGCTAAATTCAATTCTGCCATTATATCATGAAAACATACTGGTGAGAATCTTTATTATAAAGACTCACCGGTCAAGCTGTTTTTTATTTGTTTTTTTTTTTTTTTTTTCCAACTTCTACTCTGGCTACAGAAATTTGTCAGGAAAGGCTTAAAAGACTACTGTCTTACTTTTTAGAGCTTAGAAAATGTAATTTTAAGTTTTCATTTTCACTTTAGCTAGAAACATTATTTCTAACCACACCACTTGAGTTGGTCCCCCTATATTCATGTACTATTCTTATTTTTATTTATTTATGTATTTATTTGAGAGGCAGAGTCTCACTGTGTCGCCCAGACTGGAAGTGCAGTGGCACAATCTTGACTCACTACAACTTCTGCCTCCTAGGTTCAAGCGATTCTTCTGCCTCAGCCTCCCAAGTAGCTGGGATTACAGGCATGCGCCACCACGTCCAGCTAATTTTTTCTATTTTTAGTAAAGACAGGGTTTCACTGTGTTGGCCAGGCTGGTCTCAAACTCCTGGCCTCAAGTGATACACCCACCTCAGCCTCCCAAATTGCTAGGATTACAGGCATGAACCACCATGTCCAGCCCATGTATTATTTTTAAAGCTCTCTAAAGTCAGGTTTAACATCAAATATAATCATTATTCTTTCCATTTTATATTCACTCTCAGGTTCAGAAAAATTATTTTGAATAAAACAAACCATCTACCATGTAAACATCTGGCAATATCAAATGCTGGGGAATGCTCAATAAATCACCGACGTTCAGAAATGTCAGTGAATTTTTTTTTTTTTTTTTGAGACAGAGTCTCACCCAGGCTGGAGTGCAGTGGTGCAATCTCGGCTCACTGCAGCCTCTGCCGCCTGTGTTCAAGCAATTCTCCTGCCTCAGCCTGCCGAGTAACTGGGATTATAGGTATACACCACCACGCCAGGCTAATTTTTGTATTTTTAGTAGAGATGGGATTTCACCATGTTGGCCAGGCTGGTCTCAAACTCCTGACCTCAAGTGATTCACCTGCCCCGGTCTCCCGAAGTGCTGGGATTATAGGCGTGAGCCACTGTGCCCACCCAGTGAATGTTTTTTCTATATAACCTCAACACCAAGACATAAAAATAATTACACTAGAAACCCATTTTAATAAAACATTAAATTTTTCCATTTAACAAAAATGTACACAAAGTTAAACTTACTAGGAAATTATATTTACTAATGTCCATTTTTTAAAATAAAAACAACATCATTAAATTCATATTCTCTTCAAGTAATAAACACATTATAACCAATAATATAATAGTAAATCAACTAGAATCCAACTACTACTCATATTACAGAATTTTTTTGACTACTTTTTTATTTTTGGCAAAAATAGAGGCATCCTTGAATAAAAGATAAGCACTGATACCCAGAAGAATGATCCGGTGACAATCAGTCTTTTGGTTGAAGCTTTAATGTCTGAAGTTATTTCATTTTAGTATATTACTACATGAGAAAATACAATGAAATATTTTATACATTCTTTTAACAGACATTTAACAGATTTATATTTTATAAAAATTTGTTTAGCAAAACCTTCAAAGTTTTTGGTAGCCATCAAGTTTAGAATAAAGGAGCACCAACTGCCACAGCTTCATATATGAAAAAAATCCTATTTCCTAAAACTCCTGTTTTATTGAAGTTATTGCAAAGATCAAAAGATCAGTATCACCTAGCTTAAAGATTCATAAGCATTTTGTTCACAAAGGGCAGGGAAAAAAAAAGATTCATAAGTGATATGGACTGGCTCTGTGTCACTACCCAAATCTCACCTTTAACTATAATCCCCACGTGCTGTGGGCCGGATGTGGTGGGAGGTGACTGAGTCATGCAGGCAGTTTTCCCCATGCTATTCTCGTGATGGTGAGGGAGTTCTTAGGAGATCTGATAGTTTAAAAGTGGCAGTTTCCCCTGGGCTCTCTCTCTCCTACCACCTTTGTGAGGAAGATGCCTGCTTCCCCTTCTGCCATAATTCTAAGTTTCCTGGGGCTTCCCCAGCCATGGAGAACTGTGAGTCAATTGAAACTCCTTTCTTTATAAATTACCCAGTCTCAGGTAGTATCTTTATAGCAGTGTGAACATGGACTAATACAGAGAACTGGTACCAGCAGAGTGGGGTACTGCTATAAAGATAATCTGAAAATGTGGAAGCCACTTTGGAAATGAGTAACAGGCAGAGGTTGGAACAGTTTGGAGGGCTCAGAAGGCAGGAAGATGAGGGAAAGTTTGGAACTTCCAAGAGACTTATTGAATGCTTTTGACCAAAATGCTGATACTGATATGGACAATGAAGTCCAGGCTGAGGTGGTCTCAGATGGAGATGAAGAACTTATTGGGAACTGGAACAAATGTCACTCTCGCTATACTTTAGCAAAGAGACTGGCAGCATTTTTGCCCCTGCCCTAGAGATCTGTGGAACCTTAAACTTGAGAGAGAGGATTTAGGATATCTGGCAGAAGAAATTTCTAAGCAGGAAAACATTCAAGAGGTGACTTGGATTTCCCAAAAGTGTTCCGTTACATGCGTTCACAAAGAAAAGATATGAAATTGGAACTTAGTTTAAAAGGGAAGCAGAGCATAACAGTTTGGAAAATTTGCAACCTGACCATGAGGTATAAAAGAAAAATCCATTTTCTGAGGAGAAATTCAAGCCAGCTGCAAAAATTTGCATAAATAATGAGGAGCTGAATGTTTACATCCAAGACAATGGGAAAAATGTCTCCAGGGCATGTAAGAAATCTTTGAGGCAGACCCTCCCATGACAGACCCGGAGACCTAGGAGGGAAAAATAGTATTGTGGGCCAGGGCCCAGGACTCTGCTGCTCTGTGCAGCCTTGGGACTTGGTGCCCTGCATCCCAGCCACTCCAATTCCAGCCATGGCTAAAAGAGGCCAAGGTACAGCTCGGGCCACTGCTTCAGAGTGGGCAAGCCCCAAGCATTGGTGGCTTCCATGTGGTATTAGGCCTACAGATGCATGGAAGATGAGAATTTAGGTTTGGGAACCTCCACCTAGATTCCAGAGGATGTACAGAAATGCTTGAAGGTCCAGGCAGAAGTCTGTGGCAGGGGAGGAGCCCTCATGGAGAACCTCTCCTAAAGCAGTGCAGAAGGGAATGTGGGATTGGATCTCCCACATACAGTCCCCACTGTGGCACTGCCTAGTGGAGCTTTGAGAAGAGGGCCACCATCCTCCAGACCCCAGAAAGGTAGATCCACCAACAGCTTGCACCATGCACCTGGAAACACTGCAGGCACTCAATGCCAGCCCATAAAAGCAGTGCAGGGGCTATAGCCTGCAGAGCCACAGAGGTGGAGTTGCCTAAGGCCATGGGAACCCACCCACTGCATAGCCTGCCCTGGAATGTGAGACATGGAGTCAAAGGAGATTTTAGAGCTTTAAGATTTAATGACTGCCTGGCTGGGTTTCGAACTTGTGTGGGGCCTGTGACCCCTCTGTTTTGGTCATATTTTCCCATCTGGAATGGGAACATTTACCCAATGCCTACACCTCCCTTGTATCTTGGAAGTAACTAACTTGTTTTTTATTTTACAGGCTGATAGACAGAAGGGACTTGCCTTGTCTCAGATAAGACTGTGGACTTGGACTTTTGAGTTAATGGTGGAATGAGATAAGACTTTGGGGAACTGTTGGGAAGTCCTGATTGATTTTGAAACGTGAAAAGGACATGAGATTTGAGAAAGGCCAGGGGTGAAATATGGTTTGGCTCTGTATCCCCACCCAAATCTCATCTTAAATTGTAATCCCCACATGTTGAAAAAAGGACCTGGTGGGAGGTGATTGGATCATGGGAGCGGTTTCCCCCATGCTGTTCTCATGATAGTGAGGGAGTTCTCACAAGATATAATGGTTTAAAAGCAGCAATTTCCCCTGAGCACTCTCTCTCTGCTGCCTTGCGAAGAAGGTACCTGCTTCCCCTTCACCTTCTGCCATGACTGTAAGTTTCCTGAGGCCTCCCCAGCCATGGAGAACTGTGAGTCAATTAAAACTCTTTTCTTTATAAATTACCCAGTCTCAGGTAGTATCTTTATAACAGTGAGAAAATGTACTAATACAATAAGCAAACACTAAGAAAAAATGTACATAAACATCATATAGAGGAGAAACCAAAAGAAAAAAGAAAGCTCACTTGTCCTATTCATCTATCATATTCATAATTTGTACCCAAATCTATTTTATGACAAATATAGGAGGTAGACCATATTCAAAATTTATTTACTATAATGAGCTAGCCACTATAGACCAAGCATTATAAAAATTCTCCTTGCTTCCTTATTTAATCCTTGCTTATTTTTAGAATTTAGAATTAATGATTTTATTCTTCACCTGCTTCTAAAGGGCATCTATCTTCAATAGACTGGGTTCAGGAAAGTTTCTATGGAATTTACAGAAGTTAAAGAATTATGAAGGAGAGAGTTGTCAAATCACAGAGAAAGTCAGAAAATCAAAACTATGTACAGATCAAGACTAATATTTGAAATATATTACCTGTTCCAAGTTTTGAAGGCATTGCTGGCTCGTTTGAACAGATATCCTTCCATAACTATGCCATTTGCAGCATCTACGTTATATTCTAACTTAGAATCATCACTGGAGAAATCCTAGACAAAATAACACATAAAGAAGTTCATATGACTTGACTAAGTTTCCCAGACAAGAAATGGATCCTAAGAAAAGAGTTCAAAAGGAAGAAAAGGTTTATATTAAGACAGCTACAACAATATTAATAAGAAAAATGAAGGGGGACTTAAATGATCAATAATGAAATGTTTCAATACATTAAAGTATTTGACTTTAGTGGATTATTTTATGCAATACTTATTGTGATGACCTAAGGACATATAATCATATATAGTGCAAAACAGAAAATAAATCAATATAAGCTGTATATACATTGTGATTAAAAGCACAAAATAATATGTATACAAATAAACAAGGGAAACAACTAAATACTACACAGGGTATGACATTTAAAATTCTTTGTTTTATCATAACTTTTTTTTTTTTTTTTTTTTTTTTTTTTGAGACAGAGTCTCACTCTGCCTGCCACCCAGCCTGGAGTGCAATGAAGTGATCTCAGCTCACTGCAACCTCTGCCTCCCGGGTTCAAGTGATTCTCCTGTCTCAGTCTCCCATGTAGCTGGAATTACGGACATAGGCCATCATGCCCAGCTAATTTTTGTATTTTTGTAGAGACAGGGTTTCACCATGTTGGCCGGGCTGGTCTTGAATTCCTGACCTCAGGTGATCTGTCTGCCTCAGCCTCCTAAAGTGTCGGGATTACAGGCATGGGCCACTGTGCCCAGCCTATCACAGTATTCTATGGTGATATGTGTTAACAATTTTTTAAAGTATATGATTATATTTAATTGGGATTTTTTTTTTTTTTGAGACAGAGTCTTGCTCTGTCACCCAGGCTGGAGTGCAGTGGTGCTATCTCGGCTCACTGCAAGCTCCGCCTCCCAGGTTCACGCCATTCTCCTGCCTCAGCCTCCCGAGTAGCTGGGACTACAGGTGCCTGCCACCACGCCCGGCTAATTTTTTGTATTTTTAGTACAGACGGGGTTTCACCGTGTTAGCCAGGATGGTTTCGATCTCCTGACCTCGTGATCTGCCCACCTCGGCTTCCCAAAGTGCTGGGATTACAGGGGTGAGCCACTGTGCCTGGCCTTAATTGGGATTATTTAAAGTTACCACTATTTTCTAAAGATATTACTACCATGGTAGTTCTTTTTTTTTTTGAGACAGAATCTCACTCTGTCACCCAGGCTGGAGTGCAGTGGCGCAATCTCAGCTCACTGCAACCTCTGCTTCCCGGTTCAAGTGATACTCCTGCCTCAGCCTCCTGAGTAGCTGGAACTACAGATGTTTGCCACCACGCCCAGCTAATTTTTGTATTTTTAGTAGGGACGGGATTTCACCATGTTAGCCAGGCTGGTCTCAAACTCCTGACTTCAAGTGATTCACCTGCCTCAGCCTCCCAAAGTGCAGGAATTACAGGTGTGAGCCATTGAGCCCAGGCATGGTAGTTTTTGAATCTGACAGTGTCTATGGCATTTTTTCCTAAAATAAAATTTAGTTTTCAAAGGAATCAGATCTTAGTCTACAGTTTGAAGTGGGCAAGTTGAACTCACTTTTTTATGAGTACTATGAAATCACTCATAGTCTTCTTCTAGCGTTCTAATTATCTAAATCTTCACCTGAATGCAATTTAAACTTTCAATTTTCTTCCAAACATTTATAAAGTTTGGATATCAGAAATTCAATATTTTAAATATTGCCTAACAAACTTCAAAGCATTTTGAACAAAACTCTAAGGCTGCTGTTTTCAGCAAATTTAAAACTCTAAAGCCAGTCCCATAACTTTTAAAATTCCTCCTGGACCAATAATTAAAATTAGAATTCCACCCTATTAAGGAGTAGTAAACGTCCTGTCTTGGGAAACATTTTGGCAGCATCTACTGAGATGCTGGGGCCCTGCACCGGAGGGAAGGCAGAGTGACAACCGTCTAAGGGCCCTCCAAATTTATGAGTGTACTAAGTCAGGAACAGGAAAAAAACTAAATTCAGAATTTCAATAGAGAAAAAAAAAATAACCTCTCCTGACACCTTTGAAACTTTAACCACGAAAAGACCTGATAATCCAAAATAATCAAATGAAGCAGAATCTGTAAACAAATTGCTACATTGCTTCCTACTTTTTCTTTGGGAGGGAAAAAAAAAATCAGGGAAACTTTAATGCCCTCATTTAAAATTTATTTGAGGCTATAATTAATTATACAGAGAGAATTAAGCAATAAATATAAATATAATTGACTTTGTTAACATTCTGAAGGTTTCATTTGTAACATCTGTAGTTTTTCATAACCTTGGTCAACTTAAAAGACTTCCTTGAAAGTGCAGGGCATTACAAGTGTTTCTCTAATTTTCAACTGTTCTTCTTGAGATAAATTGTCTTCAATTTAATTACTATTAATATCAACTAATATTTTGTAGTACTTAAAATGTGACAGATTTCATAACTTTAGCAATGAAATATGTTGGATGAAAGACATAGTGTTAGAATCTCCTTAAATACATTGATGACCTGACAAACTAGGAAGGAATACTCAAAGGCAAAAGACTGAGTGAAAACTGGAATTCAAAGAGGTAAGGAGAGCAAGGGCATCTGCCTATCAGGAGAACTTGAGTTTTGGTGTGAGGTCCAGGGACAGAATGCAAAACCAAGGCTGGTCAAAGGGGAATCTAATAGAAACTTTCCCTTTGAAACAGCAAACAAGACAAGAAAAACCATTATTACCACTTTCACTCAAGATCATGATGAAACTCCTAGCCAGCAAAATGACAAAAGAAAAAAAAGTAAAAGATTGGAAAGAAAGGAAAAAACTATCATTATTGGTAGATGATAAGACTTCATACACAGAACATCCAAAAGAATCGAGAGATAAATCAATATTAAAAGAGATTACTAGTTACAAAATCAATACAGAAAAATCAATTTTATCGCAGACAGAACAGTGGTAAAATAAATACATTTAAAAATAACATTCAGAATACAAGTATCTAGGAATAAATCTAACAAAAGATGTACAAGAAAAATCATAAAACTTTATGAAAGCCATTAAAGAAAACTTAAATAAATGGAGAATATACTAAGCCCATAGATTTGAAGATATAATAAAATAAAGATATTAATTTTGATTCATACAAAATTGAAGGAGTGAAGGTAGGAAGCTTTGCTATTAGATATCAAGAATTTGCTTGCCAGGAACAGAATGACAAACATTCATGTTCTCACTTATTTGTGGGATCTAAAAAATAAAACAACTGGACTCAGGGAGCTGGAGAGTAGAAGGATGGTTACCAGAGGCTGGGAGTGGTGGTGGGAACTGGGGGTGTCAGCAAGTAGGGATGGTTAATGGATACAAAAAAAAAACCAGAATGAATGAGACCTAGTATTTGATAGCACAACAGGGTGACTACAGTCAAAATCATTTAATTGTACATTTAAAAATAATTAAAAGAATACAATAGGATTGTTTGTAACACAAAGGATAAATGCTTGAGGGGATGGATACCCCGTTTTCCATGATGTGCTTATTATGCATTGCATGCCTGTATCAAAATATTTCATGTACCCCATAAATAATACCACCTACTATGTACTCACAAAAATTGAAAATGAAAAATAAAAAGAAAGAAAAAAAGTTTTAAAAGCATTTGATCAACAATTAGGCAACCTGGTAGGAAAATGAGACAAAGACTAATAGTTCACAAATAGGATATCCAAATGACCAATAAATATAAGATGCCCATTAGTCACTAAAGAAGTCACCCTAAAGCCAAAAATAATTAAGACAGCATAGTATTGACAGTTTAGACAAAAAGACAGTGAAACAGAATAGAGAAACTGAAATGGGCCTCACATATATGGAAATGTGATATATAACACAGGACATACCACAGAGCATTTGGGAAAGAGTAAACTTTTTAATAACTAGTCTGGATCAACTGACTACCAGTGGGAGAATTAAAGGAAACTAGATCTCTACCTCACACCACACACAAAAACCCAATTAAAGATCTAAAAACCAGGACTGTGGCTCACACCTGTAATCCAAGCACATTGGGAGGCCAAGGTGGATGGATCACCTGAGTTCAGGAGATCAAGACCATCCTGACCAACATGACGAAACCCCATCTCTACTAAATATACGAAAATTAGCTGGGGCATGGTGGCGTGCGACTGTAATCCCAGCTACTTGGGAGGCTGAGGCAGGAGAATCACTTAAACCCAGGAGGCGGAGGTTGCAGTGAGCAGAGATCGCGCCACCGCACTCCAGCCTGGGCGACAGGACCAAAATAAAATAAAATAAAATAAAAAATAAAGATCTAAAAAGCAAACCTATAATACAAGAGATATCTCTTCATGATCTTGAAATGGAAAGGATTTACTGAACAAGACACAAAAAGCATCAACCGTAAGACTGATAAAAATAAGCTATATGAAAATTAAAAACACATATGCCTCAAATATATTATAAATTCGATCAAACGTCAGGCAGCCTGGTGGAAAAATGAGAGAAAGATTAATAGACGTTTTACAAGTAAGATGTGCAAAAGACCAATAGATATAAGATAAGGTGCTTAAGCTCATTAGTCACTGAAGAAGTTAAAACTACAAGAAGATGTCTATATCTACTGATCAAATTGGCCAAAATCCAAAAGTCTCATAATATAATGAGCTGGCAAATAGGAACTCTCATATAGTGCTATCTGCTAAGACAGTATTTTGAAAAACAATGTAGCATTATCTACTTATGCTAAATGACCTGCTAATGCTAATACACCTTCTAACTCGGCAGTTTTACTCCTAGGTATAAATACATCAGAAATGTAAAATGGGTGCACATATCCACACATGAATGTTCAAAGCATCACTGTTTCTCCAATTGATCAAATTTTTGAAAAAATCTACATAACTACATGAGACATACTTTCCCTTAGTTTTTAGTGGACTGATTTTTTTTTTTTTTTTTTTTTTTTTTTTTTTTTTTTTACCTGTAATGCAGCCTTGTGTCAGCATTTAAGGGCAGAAAAGAGGTCAGTATTCATAATGAGCAAAAAATAGCATTATTTTCTTTAAAGGAAAACAGTTGAATATTATTTAAAATCAAATAAGTTATTCTTAGAGTTAATAATTTACCATTTTTGAAGCTTCAGTACAACACTGAACTGTGTTCACAATAGGAAAAGATATTAAAAGATGCATAGTGTTTATTAAGTAATTCAATTTAAGGAAATATTCGAATATTTCTACAAATACCATACCTCATTTTAATTAAAAACAATTGGTCCCAATTTTTAGCAATCTTTTTATGATCATGTCATTAAAACTCGTTACCCATCAACACATCATACTGTACACTCTAATTATGTAAAATTTTTATCTGTCAACTTAAAATAAAAAGTTACGCAAACAAAAGTTAATCTAACCGTAAACGAAACAAAATAAAACGTGGAGTTTGTCTCACCTGACACTAACTAGAAAGTAACTAACTTAAAGATGGTCTTGCAGAAATCTTTCCTTTAATTATTTTTCTTTGAGCATTAATAATCCATCATCAATTAAATTTTTCTTACTTTTATTATTGATTTTGTTTTCATCTTTTTCCACTGACATCTTCTATATCAGATCTAGTTTACTGGTATTTTAAATTCTAAATAAACCATAAAAAAGTTGATTTTACTGCTCAATACCAAGAAAACAGATTTCTTAAAGCAATGCCAGAAGTCATCCTGTGCATACTTATATTTCTATATTCAACACTCTCCTTTTATTTTCAGATAACTACACAAAAAGTACCACTGACTTTATAAGAAAGTTGAGTTGCAGGAATGTCACACTCAACTCTTTTAGCATGAAGAAATAAAAACTGGTTTAATATTTGAGTTTTCATTTTAAAAAATATTTTCAAAGTAAGTTTAGCCAGGCTTAGACAATTTAACAGGCAATGCAAGTGAAGTTTTAGCATCTCGTGACAGAGAGGAAAGGCTGCCTTGCAGTGACTGCAGTTGGAAAGTCTGTAAGACCAAACACGCATGTTGACACTAAGGTGCATCCACACTCCCTGGCCCGCAACACACACACGGACACACACTTTTACAGGGAGTTGGTGGTATCCTAAATGTAATTATGAATAGTGTTTTGAATTCTAACTAAAGGCCACTTTTAGCTTAGTTAAGGCCCTAAGAGATTCAAATTTTTATAAACTGGTTCAAGAAGCATAGCTTTCAAAGATCTGAAAAAATAACAAAATACATACCTTAAAATCTGAAGAACATTTTGCTCTTCAAAAACAGAAGAGGAATTTATCTGCACAATTATTAGAACAACTCAAAAGATTTGTTCCAATACAATGATACCTTGCATAAACCAACAAGCAAGCAATTGTATAAAGTGGAATTAATTTTTAATTTTTCCCGGGGTACCTTTTGTTGAATGGTGGAATGTTTTTGCTCCATTTCTCTTTTCTCCTTTGCTGCATCCACAACCAGTCGATCCAACTGTAAAAAGGGAAAAGAAAAAACTGCAGACTTAAAAAAAGTATGGATTATTTTTTCAAACCATATTCCAAATCATTTCACAGATAAATAAAAAATCACTCAATTTAAGCTTAATTAAAAAAATTTTGGCTAAACTTTGAAGTAGAAGTTCCTATTTTTTTCTGCTATCAAGTTCTCTTTGAGAAGATCCATATCTCCACTAGAAAAAAAAAATTTCCAAGAATAGTCATGATGCCATACATAAATGAGTGGAGGCCTTGTCACAGGTACCCCAGTGATACACGTTCAATCCTTGAATAACAAAAATGACTCTAGCTTAAGCTCCTGCTGACCCACTAAGCAAATTCTGGTAGTTAAAATCAAAGATACGAAGAAGACACTAGTGACTTCTTTCCCAAATAGCAAAAAGTAATGCAGCTAAACTAGTATTAACCAGCTAACCTAGCTCTCACAAATTCACTCTAACAGCTACTTCCAATCATTCAAGATGCTTCTTCAGGTTTTCAGGTTGGCTCCCTAATGTCATACTCAAATCTAAAAAGAAGAAAAAATAATTCACGAGATAAAAGAGAAAGCTAAAAATAATAATAATAAAAGAATAGTAATCATTCATAAGACCAAGGTAGGAAATCAGCAATTCTTAAGGCTCATTTTTAAAAGCTCAAAAAAACCAAATAAAACTATAAAACCCGGCCGGGCGCAGTGGCTCACGCGTGTAATCCCAGCACTTTGGGAGGCTAAGGTGGGCAGATCACGAGGTCAGGAGTTCGAGAACAGCGGGGCCAACATAGAGTAACCCCGTCTCTTCTAAAAATACAAAAAATTAGCTGGGCATGGTGGCAGGTGCCCTGTAATCCTACCTACTCAGGAGGCTGAGGCAGCAGAATCGCTTGGACCCACGAGGCAGGGGTTGCAGCGGGCCAAGATCATACCACTGCACACTAGCCAGGGTGGCAGTGCAAGTCTCCATCACCCCCCCACCAAAAAAAATATATCTATATATATACACATATACATATATACATATACATATATACACATATACATATATACATATACATATATACACATATACATATATACATATACATACATATATACATATATACATATATATATATATATATATATATAAAAACCCCATTTTTTTTTCTTGTTCCTTGGCATAGAAAGGATATCCATCATGAGGGAAGTATTTGATTTCCAGTAATATGTCATGAGAAATGCACTGGCTTCTTGAAATCCTATTTGCTAAACTAACAATAATTGCGTTATACATTATTAATTATGTGGGTTTCATTGTCTAGACTATGATGATGCCTTTCCAACTCTGAACCTCCATCACCTCTAAATGATTAACACATGTTCGATAAGTGAATAAATTAAAACATACATATCAGATCAGCAGGAATATGGAGAAAGATAAGCATTAAATGTCTGAACATTTTAAGTTATATCTTTTAAAAACTAAATTTTTAAAAAGTCTTTTTCAAAAAAACTATTTGATCCCTTATCACAAATGATGTTTTTTCTACAGAAGAATAATTCTAGTCACAGATAATATTACTGAATAGTAATAAAAGTAATAAAGATTAACTGAAAAAGTACCCACAATGAAACAGATCTATCACTATTATAAAGTACATGATATAGGTGGCAACTATGCTACTCTAGGATCTAATACACACATACCTTAGTGACATGTAGCATTGATTTAGTGGGTAATGCTGTACATGGTGTGCTAGAAAACTATATTCTCACAGAAGTTTCTTATGCGGAATGAGTGGACTAACCATCCTATGGGTTTTATGGCTCTGAGTGGCATATAAATATTATTCATTCATTCAGACTGAAATGCAGTACAAGGTAGCCCCCAAATTCAAAATATTTACAAATATGCACGCATATACTTTACATATGAATTCTGCAATGTAGGTGATGGTCTTCTGCCTGTCTAATTGGTAAGAAATGTCTCTTGAGGCTGGGCGTGGTGGCTCACGCCTGTAATCCCAGCACTTTGAGAGGCCAAGATGGGCGAATCACGAGGTCAGTAGATCGAGACCATCCTGGCTAACACGGTGAAACCCTGCCTCTACTAAAAAGACAAAAAAATTAGCCGGGCGTGGTGGCAGGCGCCTGTGGTCCCAGCTACTTGGGAGGCTAAGGCAGGAGAATGGCATGAACCCGGGAGGCCGAGCTTGTAGTGAGCAAAGATCATGCCACTGTACTCCGGCCTGGGCAACAGAGCGAGACTCCACCTCAAAAAAAAAGAAAAAAAAATGTCTCTTGCATCTCTAACCCCACTGCTATTATAGCAGAAAAGTGGGGACAATTCTCCCTCTCTGATGGGGAAAAAGAATAAAGAAAAAATATCTTTCATGATGGTTTGGGGGAAGGCATGAGTTGGGGAAATGTGAAGACTGGCAGAGTCTTATCTTCTAGACATTGGGAAACGTATCAGGAAGATAACTTGGAGCAGAGTAAAAAGGGTCCTGTGTTTGTGTTAGTACTGGACATTATCAATGTTAATAGGTTCCTATAACTAAGCAGGTATCCCTGGTCCTTCTGTGTTTTAAATCCCTTCCACTCCCACCAACCTCAGATACCATCACTTCTCTTTCTCCTTTTCAACTTCTCCCTCTTGAACTACCATCTGCTTTTAAGTTGGTGCAAACCATTCTACCTTAATAAAACCGCTAACCCATACTCTTTTTCCAGCTACCACATTCTTTCCCTCTTTCCTTCATAACACAACTTCTTTAAAATATTACCACCTTCTGTATTTGCCCATTTCATATTCATCTACCCACTGTAATTCAGCTTCTACTGCCTGGTTCCCCAGCTCCATGGAAACAGCATCTCTCACAGACCTAACAACTTTTTTCTGCTAAATCCAACAGGTATTTCTCAGTCCTAGGTTTACTTAACTTTCTAATAATTGAAGCTGGTAACCACTCCTTCCCTTTGAAACACTCTTCCTGGCCTACAATGCCAGTCTCCTGTTTTTCCACTTTCTCACTCATCTATGTCCTAACACAGCTTCTCTTACCTAGCCATCTCAAAATCTAGTCTTTCTTAGGTCCTTGCCCCAAGTCAGCTTCTCTTTTTACTCAATACCAGTGGACCTCAGCCTTAACTTACAAAATAAAAATCTTCATGTATGGTGTCTAGGCAACTAGATTTTTTTTTAAATAGCTCTATGATTCAGAGATACCTAACTCACCCCCCATCAACTCACCCACTTTTGTGGTTGCAATCAGCAACTATATGCTACTGATTCATTTAGTCTACCTCCCTCTTTTGAGCTCCACATGTATCCACTTAGACGTCTTATCCTCACAAATCAATATATTTAAGCATGAACTCATCATGCCCTTCCACCCTCGAACTGGCTGTATATTAACCCTCAAATCTAACCATTTCTATCTCTACTGCCATGACTTTAGTTTCAGATGCCATTATCTACTAATTATGAAAAGGATATTGTAATTTGCCACCTCCAACCCGGCCATCTTATCCACTAGGCACTATAGGCTCTGGGGCTTAGATGTTTTTCAAGGACCTGCAGACTTATTTGAGATCTAGAGAGGGGGTAAACCTATAAAACTAAAATGATTAAATGTTTTAAAAACACATAATTTTTTCAGCTGGTCAACTGCAATTCAACTCATACTGCTTTTATAAATTATACTGAATATAAGATGAGAGGACAATCTAATATTTGATAATATGTGAGGAATGTCTAAAACCTAGGAAGGTCTCTCCTTCCCCCTAAGTCTGGCTTACATGTCCTGTCTATATGTTCCTGCAACACTTTGACCCTTCCTTATATGGTGGAAAAGGCCAGCTGACCCTCAACGTCTATTTTTTCCTTCTTCCTTAACAATGGAACCCCTAAATTCTAGCAGGTCATGTGGCTACCTGGCATTAAGGTTAATTTCCCTTGCAGCTATTGTGACCCTGTGACTAAAGACTTGGCATTGGGATATATGTAGAAGTGATATGTACAATTTCTAGGAAATGTGCTTAAAGAGAGAAAACGTATCTTTCATTCTCCTTTCCTTCTTCCTATTAGCTGGAATTTGGGTATGATAGCTAAAGCCTGATTAGCCACTTTGAACCATGAGGTAGAATCAAAAAACATAAGCCTGCACTCCTGCTAACCAAGTGGCCACCATACCATGTCTTTGACTTTACATAAGAGAAATAAAACTCTTTTTTAAATTACTAGTATTCTCGGTTTTCTATTACTTGCAAACAAACCTCATCCCAACTGTTACACACACACAAGGTATTTAGCACAGAGATTAAGAGTGTGGTGACTTGTTGGCTTCTCCCAAGAGACTAAGTTCTGTAGAGGCAGAAAACAGAATACATGTAATCCACGGCATACACCCTTACATGTCTTTCCCCCCGTCTCAACACACACACACAAACCACAACTCACATATACTCTGGTCAGTAAATGCAATTCCCATTCCACTCTTACCTTTTTCCTTAAACTCAATTTTTCTTTTCCTTTTTTTTTGAGACAGAGTTTCCCTCGGTCACCCAGGCTGGAGTACAATGGCCCGATCTTGGCTCACTGAGAACTCCACCTCATGCCTCAGCCTCCCAAGTAGCTGAGATTACAGGCATATACCACTACGCCCGGCTAATTTTTATATTTTTAGTAGAGACGGGGTTTCCCCATGTTGGCCAGGCTGGTCTCAAACTCCTGGCCTCATGTAATCTGCATGCCTCAGCCTCCCAAAGTGCTGGGATTACAGGCATGAGCCACCGTGCCTGGCCTAAACTCTATTTTTCATCATCAATCCCCTCCTCTTGGAAACTAAACTGAGACATCTTGAGAAAGAAAATCACCTAAAAATCGACAGTGTTAAATAAAGAATGTTCGTCAATAAAAAAACAATGTCCCCCGAACAGATCTAATAAAATGTTATGATCAGATATGAAAAAATAATTTGAACATGACATTTTTATAAATATAAAATTTGTATGTATATGTATAGAACTATTACACATAGCCGCCAGGCACGGTGGCTCACGCCTGTAATCCTAGCACTTTGGGAGGCTGAGGCGGGCAGATCACGAGGTCAGGAGATCGAGACCATCCTGGCTAACACAGTGAAACCCGGTCTCTACTAAAAACACAAAAAATTAGCCGGGCATGGTGGCGGGCGCCTGTAGTCCCAGCTACTCGGGAGGCTGAGGCAGGAGAATGGCGTGAACCCGGGAGGTGGAGCTTGCAGTGGGCGGAGATCCAGCCACTGTACTCCAGCCTGGGTGACAGAGCGAGACTCTATCCCAAAAAAAAAAAAAAAAAGAACTATTACACATAGCCATAGATAGCCACATGTGACTGCATGAAATGAAAAAGTTCCCAAGAGCTCTATAATTTTAAGATTCTAAAATATTTTTATTCAAATAACAAGATACAAGTTTCTAGGACATAAAAAAGAGCTATAACTCAACTGAAATGCAAATTGGAACAATAACTCAATTATCCGAATGTACAAAATTTAAATATAAGTCCAGTTATGTAGACTGTAAAACAAACTTTTTGTTTTTAAATTCTCCTTTTCAATACCTTCACATACAAACTATACGGTTCTTTTTACCTTTGATTTCATTCTTTGGGTATACCCAAAACGCAAACATTTGGGTATTTAACCCATATATAAATCTGCTATAGCATCCAACTTCATTCTTCATTAAGTAAATAAAACATCAAGTCCTCCTTGATATGGTTTGACTGTCTCCCCACCCAAAATCTCATCTTGAATCATACTCCCCATAATCCTCACGTGTCAAGAGAGACCAGGTGGAGGGAACTGAGTCATGGAGGCGGTCTCCCCCATGCTGATACTCCTGATGGTGAGTGAGCTCTCACGAGATCTGACGGTTTTATAAGTGTTTGGTAGTTTCTCCTGCGTTCATTCTCCCCTCTGCTGCCTTGTGAAGAAGATGCCTTGCTTTCCCTTCGCCTTCTGCCATGACTGTAAGTTTCCTGAGGCTTCCCCAGCCATGCAGAACTGAGAGTCAATTAAACCTCTTTCCTTTCTAGATTATCCAGTCTGAGGCAGCTCTTTATAGCAGTGTGAGAACAGACTAATACACCTCCAATATGCTAAACTTCTTTAAAAATACAAACACCAGTGTATAAAACAGAATCAAGAAATATACTGCAACATTACCTGTGCACCAAGATCCTTCATGTAGGGTCCAAGTTCACTAAACAGATCATATCCTTGATGAAAGAAGGCCAAATGGGCATACATAAATGACAACATCTAATAGGGAAAAAAAGATGACCATTTTAAAATCTATTCCTAGATAGACATTCTGAAATATTTTTTATATATATATATACATATATATGTGTGTGTATATATATATGTATATATATATGTGTGTGTATATATATGTGTATATATATATGTATATGTGTGTGTATATATATATATATATATATATATACACACACACACACACACACACACATAAAACAGGGTCTTGCTCTGTCGCCCAGCCCTGGCATGCAGTGGCACGAACACGGTTCATTGCAACCTGGACCTCCCAGGCTCAGGTGATTCTCCCACTTCGGCCTCCTAAGTAGCTGGGACCACAGGCATGTGCCACTATGCTCAGCTAACTTTTTTATTTTTGTAGAGACAAAGTCTCGCCATGTTACCCAGGCTGATCTCGAACTCCTGGGTTCAAGCAATCCTCCCACTTCCGCCTCCAAAATTGCTGGGATTATAGGCGTGAGCCACTATGCCCAGCTCACCAAATCTATTTGAAAATTAAACTGAGTCATCTGTTTTAAAAGAGTATTTCAAAAATATTTTCAAATACAATGAAAATACATTTTATTTAAAAGAAATTTCCCAGTGGTTTAAAATTTTTAAAATGCTCAAAATTTTAGTTGTTTAGACTATATCTAGGTGATCAAAATGTATACAGCAGATTCAAATAATCCAATTTTCAATAACTCTACTATCTTCCTAGGTCCATTATAAAGTATTTATGTGCTCCTTCAACCAAACTCATTGACAAACCTTAAATTGCAAAAAAAGACAAAAAGATAAGAGAAATATAAAGTGCTCAAAATAAAACACAAACACTTTACAATCTACTAGAGCACAAGCACAACCTGAAGTAGGAGAACGCTGGTTTTTCTCTCAAGATATCAAAATAAAATGAGTCAACCGAATTTGCCAACATGGAAGTTTCTTTATAGTCCACAAACCTAAAAAGCTGACATTAATGGGCAGAGATTTGTCCAAGTTTTCCTATATTTTACCTATTTTAAAGAGAAAAATCACCCTTATTTTAATTAAGTTTTTACATGGAAGGAATTATATAATTAAATGAAAAATACTGAAAAAATATTCTAAACATCCATATTATTTTCAATAAGTGGCATCTGTTCAATTTTCTGAAGTCTAAAACAGGTCATTAAGTCCTTAATACTCAAAAATCCTCCAAAAAAAACTATTTTCAAAAAAAAAACCCATTAAAACACAGAGGCAAAAGGATAAAACTCAGAAGAGGAAAATTATTCTGGAATTAGGTAATAGTGATCATTGAACAAATTTGTGAATAAAAACCAATAAATTATTTTAAAAATTGATTAAAAATTTAAAAAGAGGGATGGGATTAATAGCTAGGACTACATAAAAATATAAAATATGCTTGTACATCAAAATGCAAAACGAGCATATTAAAAGACAAATGATAAACTAGGGAAAAACCCATGACAAAGAGTTAACAGTCTTAAGATGTAAGAGATGTTACAAATCAACATGAAAAAGATGAACACTCCAACAGAAAAAGAGACAAAAGACATATGAGGTACATAAGTGGCCAAAAAAACACGGAAAAATGTTCGAACTCATTTGTATTAACAAAATGCAAAACTGAATAATGACATCACGCTTTCTATCCAACAAACTAGGGGCAGCATGGGGGAAAAACTGGAATGCTCAGTGTTGGTAAAATGCAGAGAAATATCCATTTTCACACAATATTAGGGGAAATATTGTATAACCCTTGAAATTTGATAGTATTTTTCTAAAGCCTTAATCCTTTGACTATGTAATCTCTTGTTTATAAATAAATCTATCCTAAGAAAATAATAAGATTATTCATTAGAATGATGAGGACAATGCTATGTTTTAAGGTCAAAAACAAGGAAATTATTTGAATATTCATTAATAGGTGAAATTAATTTATGGTATATTCCTTCAAGGTCAGTAAACTATGACCTGCAAACTTTATTAGGGCTCACCACCTGTTTTTTGATAGTCCATGAGCTACGAATGGTTTTTACATCTTTAAATGATTTAAAGACAATGAAAATATATGAAATTTATGATATGTGAAAATTATATGAAATTCAAATTTCTGTGTTTATAAATAAAGTTTTATTGGAACACAGCCATGGCCATTCATTTACATACTGTCTTTCTCATTATAATAGCACAGTTGAATAATTCCAACAGAGACCATGAGGCCTGTAAAACTTATCATATTTACTACCTGGACTTTCACAAAAAACATGTGCCAACCCCTAGGATATTCAGGTGGTAGAATTCTACTTGGCCACAAAAGCCATCATTAAATAAAGGATATTTAATGAAATATAACTTTGCAGTGTATTAGTGAAAAAAGAAAGTTATAAAATAGTATGTAGGAATGATTCCCATTAGAAAATTAAATGTGATTTTAAAAGGCATATATTCAAGTTCATGTACACACACACACATGCACACACATGCACACACACAGAAAGAGAGAAAAAGATGAAGATGTATGCCAAGATATTAATAGTGGCTTCCCCTTGGTAGCAGAATTTCTCAGTAGTTTTTATTTTTCTTCATACGCATTCTAATTTTCTACAATTAATATACATTACTGTCAATCCCGAAAACAAGTGGGGTATAAATACTATCTTTTAGAAAACAGGAAGTACAATGTGTTTACCTGATAAGATATAGCACAAATATATAAATAAAATTTAGAAAAAACTAGGTGGGGACAAGAATCTAAGGCAACTTAAGTATAGCCTTTTTGGGGAAAAAGTAAGTCAGTAAGTAATTCGGAGTTGAGAGATTATTACTAAGGTTATCAAAATATAAAGAGTGCTATGCCATATCACATCATGCCCTGCCCACTTCTTCGTTAGCTTTTTTTTTTTTTTTTTTTTTTGAGACAGAGTTTCACTCTTGTCACCTAGGCTGGAGTGCAATGGCACGATTTTGGCTCACTGCAACCTCTGCCTCCCGGATTCAAGCAATTCCCCTGCCTCAGCCTCCCGAAGTAGCTGAGATTACAGGCGCCCGCCACCACACCCAGCTAATTTTTTTGTATTTTTGAGATGGGGTTTCACCATGTTGGCCAGGCTGGTCTTGAACCCCTGACCTCAGGTGATCCACCCGCCTCAGCCTCCCAAAGTGCTGGGATTACAGGCGTGAGCCACCACACCTGGCCTTCATTAGCTTTAAGACAAAAAAATAGGGCTCCCCATCGCAAAAAAAAAAAAAAATCATTGTCACGTGGGTGAAGAGGCTCAAGGAAAAAAGTGATCCCCAAATTTCATCCCACTGGTTTTGTAACTGCATACCAAAGAACAAACCAAAAGACTGACCCACCATCAACTTTAAGGGAAAAATTCTCCAAATGATACTATTCACATAAATCCTCAATCTCAAATATTTTTAAAGTCCAAATAATGCCAAAAATTATAGAGAAAAATGTAAATATGTTGAAAGAGGTTGGGCAAAAAAATTTTAAAGCAAAACAAGTAAGAAAAAATTCAAAACCTAAGTGGAACAGTTTTTTATGTTCATAACTTTCAAAACAAATTCTGGAATATTCTCACAGGTTTTTACACCAAACATTTTCAGTTATTCACCAAATGGTACTGGGCATCGAGTGTATGTAAAGCAACATATGAGGATAAAAGAAAACAAAAACATAACAGTACAGAGTCTACCTTAATGGACCTCACAGTGCATCAACAGATGAGACACACAAACAACTATAACATGAAGGAGACAAAAAGAAGTCCAGTGCCACATAAGAAACACAAATGTAGATCAAAAAGAAGAGTAATTATAAACCCTATCATGTATATAGCAGATGATCTTTCAATACCTAAATACGTACATTTAGTTTCATATTAAAATATTTAAGACATCATTTCAATTAATATCTTACTGATTTTAGGATTTCTGATCTCCTTTTTGATTGAAGAACATTAATCTGAGGGAAAACACACATGGTTAATCACCCATGCATTATTTTAAAGCTAATCCATAATGCAATATTGTAAAACTTATTTTAATGGTTTAATACTTTTCCAAAAAGCAAATAAAAACAAAGCTCAAGCTTTTTCATCCTTCAACTATCCTTTTGCAAAACACAGTTAAGACAAACATTCCAGTGAAATTCTCATACATTTCTGAGCTAAAAGAAAAACTGGTTATTTAAACGATATTAGAGTGATGGAACTATTTTGACATCTGAAGCTCTGGGAATTCCATCTTTTTCCCACCCTCTTTACCTAATTGCTCATCAAAGTTTCATATACAACCTCAATGCAAATTCTCATCACTTTACCACTATCACCATCATGTCTTTTCAAGACTGCTGCAATAAGCTATGAATTTGTCTCTTCTCTGCTTCCATCTGCTTCCATTCTTGACTTCCTATAATCCATTATACACACAGCAACCAGTCTCATCTTTTTTTTTTTTTTTTTTTGAGTTGGAGTTTTGCTCTTATTGCCCAGGCTGGAGTGCAATGGCGTGATCTCAGCTCACTGCAACCTCTGCCTTCTGGGTTCAAGCAATTCTCCTGCCTCAGCCTCCCGAGTAGCTGGGACTACCAGCATGCGCCACCAGGCTCGGCTAAATTTTTGTATTTAGTAGACACCAGGTTTCTCCATGTTGGTCGGGCTGGTCTTAACTCCTGACCTCCTGACCTCCTGACCTCAGGTGATCCACCCACATTGGCCTCCCAAAGTGCTGGAACTGCAGACGTAAGCCACCGCAATGGGCCCATCTTAAAAAATTATAAATAAGATCATGTTACCTCTACCTTAACACCCTCCAACTTCCTACCATGGCTGGCAAGGCCCACTGTGATGTGGCCCCTACTGACCTTACTTCTTCAACCTAGTTTTCTATTACTTTCCCCGTCTGTACTCCAGCCTCAGCCTGGGACCACTTCCACCTCAATGCCTTTGTACTGGCTGTTCTGTCTACATGTTATGATGTTCTGCCCAGGTGGGTATCAGGCTATCTCATACCAATCAGGTCTCTACTTAAATACCGTCTCCTCACAAAGGTCTGCGGTAGCTTCTTATGCACTGTCTAGTACATCAACCCTATTTATTTTACTCAGAACATTTATAACTACCTTATATTTTCTGATTTGTGTCTTCTCCCTAACCAAAGTGTAAATTCTAGTGAGACCAGGGTCTTTGCCTTATTCCCAGCTGTAGTGGCACACACTAAGCACTCAATAAGTATTTCTTAAATAAATTAACAGGTTTTGTTTTTAGAAACAGAATCTCACTCTGTTGTCCACTCTGGCCAGAGTGCAGTGGCATGATCAGATCTCACTGCAGCCTCGAACTCCTGGGCACGCAATCCTCCTGCCTTAGCCCTCAGCAGTTCTCCCATCTCAGCTTCTCAAGTAGCTGGGACTACAGGTGCACACCACCAAACCTGGCTCATTTTTCTTACTTTTTGTAGAGATAGGTTCTCACTGTGTTGCACAGTCTGGTCTCAAACTCCACGCTTCAAGCAATCCTCCTGCCTTGGCCTCCCAAAGCGCTGGGATTACAGGAATGAGCCCCTTCACCCGGCCAGATTTTAAGTAAATGTTTTAATTAGACTAAATTTACTGAAAGATCAATAAATTAAAAGATTTGCCTTTTAGGGGATCTCTCCCAACTCCAGAAATTCACAACAAACATTTTATTTTTGTCTGTTATTATCTATCAGCTTAATGAAATGTTTAAAAAAAGAATCATTCACTCTTTGCCAATACTGTCAAAAGATTATACAATATCTTTTTAATATGTCCTTCCCACTGAATTCTGTATTTTATCAAATAATTTTAAAGCACTACATAAAAAAAAAACAGAACAAGAAAAATCTAAGTAACTTTACTTAACCATAAGACTAGTTTCTGGCTGAGTGAGGTGGCTCATGCCTGTAATCCTTGCACTTTGGGAGGCTGAGGTGGGCAGATCGCTTGAGATCAGGAGTTTGAGATCAGCCTGGCCAACATGTTGAAACCCCGCCTCTACTAAAAATACAAAAATTAGCCAGGCGTGGTGGTGGGCGCCTGTAATCCCAGCTACTCGAGAGGCTGAGGCAGGAGAATCACTTAAACCCTGAAGGTGGAGGTTGCAGTGAGCTGGGATCGCACCACTGCACTCCAGCCTAGGCAACAGAGCAAGACTCCTTCTCAAAAAAACAAAAACAACAACAGAAACAAAAGACTAGTTTCTTCTGCATGTATTTCAAAGCCTATTCCGTTTAGAGAACTATAATATTCACTTTCAAATGCTCTAAGTAAAGAAGAAGCTGCAAATAGCCTACTACCCAAACACTGAATAATGTTAAAATGCCTGTTTTATATGTCCTTTTTTCTATTTGAAAAAATTAAGTGCTATATAAAATTTTTAAATTTAAATGTTATATATAAAAATAAAATGCTATATAAAATAGGATTTTTATATTATATAATATTTAAATTATATAGCATTTAAATTATTGGAGGAAAAAAGTAAACTCAAATATTTAGAGTAGTTAAGCAAGACAAACTTTATACATTTGATATCTATTACTTACTATTCTCTAAAGTAGACATAAATGAAATAAAGGCCATAAAATGATACAATAGTTCCCATCAGAAAAATCAAACTAATAGTTATTTGTTGGGGGTGTTGGGCATGAGGAGGCAGTGTGAGGATTCCTAACTTACATATGGACACCCAAGAAAATAATGTGTAAGTTTAAAAATAATGAAAATTTTAGCTAATCCTCCCAGTATAAAATTTGTAACATTAAGCCATTCGCTCTCTCAAAAAACATTTACTACATATCTATTTTCTAACCACTGGACTAGAGGCTAGGGTTACAATCTAGAAACAGAACAAACAAATAAATACATATTTACAATAAACATGTAAGTAGTCTAACTGCAATGTGTACGAAAATACGGCAACACAGAGAAGGCAGAGGCAAAAATTATGCCTTCTGGCCTGGAGAAGTCTGAGTAACCTGGATCACAAAACAGAGAGTGAATTAGTGACAGGGCAGGTAAAAGCAATGCAAGGCAGACCAATTTCATGAGAAGACCTTAATACTCCAGACAATAAACAGTAAGACTTAGGGCTGCAGCAAAGGTGAAGAAAGAACCAATTTAAGAAGTACACAGGAGGAATCTTCAAGACGTTTTGGCAACGAGATATACTGGCTTACAAGGAGGAGAATATCTGATATAATTCTCTCATTTCAAACTTCTATGAGAGTAAAAAAGTGACACCATTCAATTAGATAAGGGCAAAAGGGAAAGAGAAGCCATTTTGGAAGATAAGAGATTTCAGTTTTGAACACAATGAGAACAAAGTACCCCTGGGAAAAAAACATTTGGTCACCTACCTATAATAACAGGTAGTGATTCATGCAAAGGGGCATGATGAGACTGACAGAAAACAATAAAGTGAGAAAAGAAAAGAATAAAACCAAAGATAGAACCCTAAAAAGGAGAGTGAAAAGGCAGACAAAGGAGTGAAGCCCAAGACAGAACTGGAAAAGAAACAGAAGTTGGGAGGAAGACCTAAAGGCAGTTTCAGATAAATCAAGATAAAAGAATGTTTCAAGAAGGAGAGTGTGGTCCACCACTGCAATAAAACAGAATAGTCAAGTTGGTTAAAAACTGAAATATGTCTAGTGAATAACCTCTGCATGAGCCACTTCAGTGTGTTAGGCAGGGTGAGTACTCACACTATAGCAGAAAATGGTGTAATGTGAGGTAGGTAACAGGACCCAGGAAACAGACTACTCCAGTCTAGTATCCTTTCCTCCAAAAGTACAGTCTATTCATTTCAAAAATTTAACTTCCCACTTACCAAACAGGAACTTAGTAGAGAAAAAAAACTTAAAATTAATTTTCTATTGTTTTGCCAAGTTACCTAAGTAATTTTTAATCACTAATTTCTGTTTGGTTACTTCTAGTTTTTCTTAAGAAATATTCTGTGATCATTGCAAAGTAAGCAATCTCTGAGGACAACCACTATTGTTTTGTAAAAGCAGATTTATATAAGGTAATTCCCTAAGCATTAAAGTTTTTTTTAGGCTTTAAATTCCATGATATACAGAAACATGCAATGTAATATGCCTTCATTTCTCATGTCTCAAATACCTTTGGAGATCTATCACATTCAAACTAGTTTGAATTATAAATTAGACTGGAAGATCACCAACACCAAGCAACTTACTAAATACAGATTTCTAGTTTTTGGTTTTTGTTTGTTTTGTGTGGGTTTTTTTGGTTTTTTTTTTTTTGAGACGGAGTCTCGCTCTGTCGCCCAGGCTGGAGTGCAGTGGCGCAATCTCGGCTCACTGCAAGCTCCGCCTGCTGGGTTCACGCCATTTTCCTGCCTCAGCCTCCCGAGTAGCTGGGACTACAGGCGCCCGCCACCATGCCTGGCTAATTTTTTGTATTTTTAGTAGAGACGGGGTTTCACCGTGTTAGCCAAGATGGTCTCGATCTCCTGACTTGTGATCCACCTGTCTCGGCCTCCCAAAGTGCTGGGATGACAGGCGTGAGCCACCGCACCTGGCCCAGATTTCTAGTTTTTAAAAGCAGCACCTAAAGCAAAAATATGGTAACACTACTTCTAGAAAGATTTTTCATTTGGCAATATGGTGAACCTTAGTACCTCTAAGAACCTAATCTAAAGAAATAAGAAGTATAAAGATGTTATTATCACTCACGATTATTGAAAATTATATTTTCCCTATTGTCAGTAAAAACTTGAACACCACAAATGTCTTTTACAGCAACTTAGAAGGAACTAGGGCCCCTTATCCTAAAGGAAGTAACACAGAAACGTAAAAACAAGTGCCGTGTGTTGTCACCTATAAGTAGGAGCTAAGTTATAGATTCTCAGGGGCATACAGAGTGGTATAATGTACACTGGAGACTTGGAAAGGGGGGAAGGTGGGAGGGAGGTGAGGGATGAAAAATTTCCTATTGGGTACAATGTATACTACTGGAGTGACAGATAAAATAAAAGCCCACACTTCACCACTATGCAATTCATCACGTGACCAAAAACCCACTTGTACCCCTAAACTTATTGAAATAATAAAATGGTATAATAAAAGATAATTAAATTGACATAACAACTCCAGAGAATAAAATACAGCAACTAAAGATGCTTTTTAACATTTTTAAATGGGGAATATAATGTTAAGAGAAAAGAGGCAGAACTCAGAATCAAAGGAATACATCTCCATACACACGTAGGTACACTAATAGCTACACAGATGGAAATTTTCCACCTGAGATTATGTTTTAACTTTAAGCTCAGAGTAAAAGTATTTATTCTTCTTAGGGCAATCACTCAAAAGCAACAACCTGTTTAGTAAGCACTGTCTGAAAACATACACAGCAAGAAACTATATACCTGAAGCACATAATCGAGGGCTATGTGTCGAAAACATTTTCTTGTTGCTGTCAGAATGTTGGTGGCTTCTTCAACTTCATGTTGTTTGTTTCTTTGTACTTGGGCATTTTTTACTAACGCATTTTCTTTTTCTTCACTGACTTTTTCGAATTGCTTCTTGGCATCTTTGAATTTTCTAAGATCTCTAAAAAAAGAAAAACTTAGTGAAACTTTTATAACTTGCTTCATTAAAAAACTTTAGCAGGCTGGGTGCGGTGGCTCACACCTGTAATCCCAGCACCTTGGGAGGCCTAGGTGGGTGGATCATGATGTCAAGAGATCGAGACCACCCTGGCCAACATGGTGAAACCCCGTCTCTACTAAAAATACAAAAAAATTAGCTGGGCATGGTGGCATGTGCCTGTAGTTCCAGTTACTCAGGAGGCTGAGGCAGGACAATCACTTGAACACGAGAGGTGGAGGCTGCAGTGACTTGAGATCACGCCACTACACTCTAGCCTGGCGACAGAGCAAGACTCCGTCTCAAAAAAAAAAAAAAAAAAAAAAAAAACTTCAGCAAAGTAACATTTAGAATTGAATTCCTATGTTCCTCCATTTTTTGTTTCACCTCACATTGAAACACATTCACTCTTCAAACTAAAATATGTATTGTTTCTCAATTTTGTATAAATCCTGATAAAGTCAGCTAAAATTTCATTATTTAAAGCTACATAACTTGAGATGACAATAAATTATCAAATTAACATTACAGAAACATAAAGGAAAAGTTAATTGTTTTTCCAAAGACAAATTCAGGGACATGTACCATTATTTAACCGAATGATTTTTAAACGGTAGTATACATAAGAATCACTATAGGGCACTTGTTAAAAATGCAAATTCCAGAGCCCTTTCTGAGAGATTATAATTCTTTAGCCCTCAGGAAAAATCCCAGAAATCTGAGGAGTTTATTTTTAAGACACACCCTTGTTTTACTACTATGGGTGGTCTACAGACCACACTCTAAGAAACAACATTCATTTCTCTTGCTGCGGCATGATCATAGCTCCCTACAGCCTTAAAGTCCTGGGCTCAAGCGACCCTCACACCTCAAGCCTTTCAAGCAGCTGGGACTATAGGCACATGCCACCACACAAGGCTAATTTTTATTTTTTATTTCTGTGGTCTCACATTATTGCCCAGGCTGGAACACATCAATTTCTGAAAGAATCGTTACATCAGCAAAGAATAACAGTATCCGTTTTAATAGTCTGAAAATCTGAAACATTTGGTTCATTAATGATCTTAGTCACATAACATCCCTTTGCTTTTATTTTTCTACTAGGGAGCTAGGTAAAATAACTTGAAGACAAATGATTTTATAAAAATCATAATAAAGTATACGTAAGAAAGACATTCAACTCTTTGAAAGATGCCATAAACTGTTATGTGTGCATTCTGTGAAGACATTCTGAGTGTTAATCTATCGCGAAGTAATTTATAAAGAATCTGGTTGGGCGCACTGGCTCATGCCTGTAATCCCAGTGCTTTGGGAGGTTAAGGTAAGAAAACTGCTTTGAGGCCAGAAGTTTGAGACTAGCCTCAGCAACATAGTGAGACCTGCCTCTACAAATAATAAAAAATAAAAGATAAATTAGCCAGAAGTGGTGGTCCACGCCTGTAGTCCTAACTACTCAGGAGGCTGAGGTGGGAGGATCACTTCTGCCCAGGAGTTGGAGGTTACAGTGAGTTATGATCAAGCCACTGTACTCCAGCCTGGGTAACAGAGTCAGACCCTGTCTTTATATTTAAAAAAGAAAAGAAAAGAACTGTAATACATAACCTCCAGAACAACAAATTCTAACCTATTAAAACAGTGTACTATCTTAATGAGATCTAACACCACTGTACAGCTCTATTATAATAAACTTTAATTTTATATATTCCCAGCCAGGAATCAAGAGAAAAAACTGTATTATTAATGTGAAAAAGAAAAACTTTCCTAATATGGAAATTTCTGATTTTTAAAATTTCTAGTTCTATTTTATTTCACAAAGAAAATGTGATGAATGTGACACAAAATACTCATGAGTAACAAAAATCATGTACTTTTTTTTTTTTTTTGAGACAGTTTTTTTGCAACAGAGTTTCACTCTTGTTGCCCAGGCTGGAGTGCAATGGTGCGATCTCAGCTCACTGCAACCTCCACTTCCCGGGTTCAAGCGATTCTCCTGCCTCAGTCTCCCGAGTAGCTGGGATTATAGGCATGCACCACCCCGCCCAGCTAATTTTGTATTTTTAGTAGAGACGAGGTTTCTCCATCTTGGCCAGGCTGGTCTCAAACTCCCAACCTCAGGTGATCTGCCTGCCACGGCCTCCAAAACTGCTGGGATTCCAGGCGTGAGCCACTGCGCCCCGGCCCAAAACTCGTGTACTTTCATGGCTCATTCTCATATATTCCATTATCTTCTCTTCAAAGAAAATACCACATTGAAATAATGGAAAACATAGTTTCAACTACAATAACTAATAGTATTTCAACCACTTTTGGGGTTTGTTTTGATGGTAAAAGAACAATTGGATTATTTACATTAAAAATATTTTTTAAACCTATAGCTACGTATCCTAGCCAAGTATCTTCCAGAACACGTATTTGTGGAATAAGTGATTCACTGAAAGACATCAAGTCTGATTTACTTATAGAGTAATTCAGAAAGAAATGCAGCATACATTTCACAAAGCAAACAAAACGCCAATATTTTTAATAATTCATGGTATATAACTTCTTCCAAAAGATAGCAATTCTCAGATTGATCATTAACTAGTTAATTTTCTTTCCTCTTCACTGCAATTGACTTACTCTTTAACAAAGTTCTGAAGCTGTGCCTTAATTGATCTCTGAGTTTGGTCAAACAGGATCTAAAAAATAAAATGTAATATTAAATGATTAGAAAAGTAAACAAAATAATTTTCTTATCGTGCTATAAATACCACATCCCTTCATCAATTCTCCAATTCTAATACCGTCTATATCTCTTCTTGAAGACTACAAAAGAAATAACCATTTAAAAATAGAACCCAAAACAGATTAAGCCAATTTCATCTCTCAGAAATAAAATTACTTCTATTTACAGAGGAAAACAAATCTGCTTTAATATTTAAATAGAATGTTCAAACAGTGGAGCAACATAGTTCCTTAATTCTAATTCAGGCTTTGGAAGACAACCTAAAACAGTAATACAAATTCCACTCCATACATTACAGAAAATATTTACTCCAATATATCACAGCATAGCAAATGACAACAGCTCCAGAAACGCCATATACCTTAGTTGAGGTAGAGGTTACTCATTGGGGAAGACTTGGGGACTTAAACGAATATTTTAAATTCAAGTAAACATTATATCATCCTTTAGGTTAAATAACTGCTAACAGTAGAGACAAGAGTAAAATTTTATTCCTCCAGATAGTATTTTGCCCAACTTAAATGATGCCACATATTTAACACAGATGGCTCTGTGTATGATAAACATCAAAATGCTTATCGTGGGGATTCCACCTTTAATAACTTACAGATATACTTCATTCAGAGTTTGAAATAAAGTTACATGAGCAGGCAGAAAGATCAATATCCAAAAGAAAATCCTCCATTCTTCTACTAATTAAAAACAATACCACAATTTCATTATCTCTGAAGCTCTGTCTTCCGTTTTCTCCTGAATACCACATACACACATTCCCCAGGAATCTGGACTTTTCAAAATCTGTCAGTTTACTTCCAGAGAGAAATTAAATTTTGTCTGTATTATGTTAAACTCAAAGTACTAAACCCAAAGTAAGCAGAAGAAAGAAAATGATAAAGATCAGAGTAGAAGTCAACTAAACAGAAAATAGAAAGTTAATAGAGAAAAATCAAAGAATCACAAAATTTGGTTCTTAGAGAATATTATAAAATCGATAAACCTCTAACCACAGAGATAAGATGCAAATTTCAAACATTAAGAAGGAGAGACACATCTTTATCATTGTATATATATTAAAAAGATAATCTGTGAAGCTAAGAAACAACTGTAGGCCTGCAAATTTAACAGATGGACACATTTTGTGAAAGACAAAAACTATCAAGCCTCAATCAAGAAGAAACTGATACCCTGAACAGAGTTTAAAAGACAGAGTCTATATTAAAACCTTCCATATCATATAAAGTTAAAATTACATGAACATGAAATATAACAATCCCAATCCTAGGTATTTGGCCAAATGAAATTAAAACTTATGTTCACACAAAAACCTGTACTCAAATGTTTATAGCAGTTTCATTCCTAATTGCCAAAATACAGAAAATATCCAAATGTCTTTCAACCAGTGAATATAGAAACAAACTATGATACATTCATACAGCAATAAAAAAGAACGATTATTAATACATGGAACAACATCAGTGAATCTCAATGCATTTTGCTAAGTGAAACAAAATTTGTTGGACATTCAGGAAAGGGCAAGACTGAGGGGATGAAATATCAGTGATTTCCACTGATAGGAGGAAGATGGAAAGGTTAATAATGGGGCAACATGAGGGCTTCTGGGGAGTTGACGGAACTGCTGTGCATCTTGATTTTGGTGTGGAGACCCAACTGTATGCATCTGTCAAAACCCATGAAGTTATATGCCACAAAAAATCAATTTTGTTATATTTAAATTTAAAAATAACTTTAAAATATGAAGAATGACAGTGTAAATATGAAACAATAGATTTTTAAATGAATTAAGAAGACACAAATAGCATATTAACTAGGTTGATTGAAAGGACAGAGAAACATAAAACCAACAAAAAGAGAACATCCAATCTTCTCAGGAACACTAACAACATTTAAGAAAATTGACCATATAGTAGGGCATAAAGCAATAATATGACATTATATTAAGTTATACTACAAAGTATTAAAAAGAGAGAACTACTGAAACAGGGAACAATACCGATCTCAAAAATGTTATTCCAAGCAAAAGAAGTCACACATACACACACAGACACACATACATACAATATGATTCCACTTATATGAAGTTATAGAAAAAACATAACTACTTTATGGAAGAAAATCAAAGCAGGACTTGCCTTTGGAGGTGTGGGTTGGGACTGAGAAGCGGTATGGGAGAACTTTCTGGATAACGGTAATGATCCATATCTTAAAAAGGATTTGACTTACATAAGTGGATGGGCTTGCCAAAATTAACTTAAAGATACAAATAGGATTTTTGCATTTAACTGTATTTAAACTTGACCTCAAGAAATAAAATCAGGGCCAGGCATGGTGGCTTATCCCTACAATCCCATTACTTTGGGAGCCCAAGGTCAGAGGATCCCATGAGGCCAGGAGTTCAAGATTAGCCTGGGCAACATGGCAAGACCTATCTCTCTATATATATACATTTTTTAATGAGCCAAGCATGGTGACACAAACTTGTAGTCCTAGCTATTCAAGAGGCTAAGGCAAGAGAATCACTTGAGCCCAGGAGTTCAAGGTTGCAGTGAGCTGTGACCATGCCATTGCACTGCACTCTAGATGGAGCAACAGAGTAAGATCCTATCTCAAAAAAAAAAAAAGAAAGAAAGAAAGAAAAGAAAAGACCTGTAAAAAAACCCTAAACCTGGGAATGTATTTGAGAAAGAAATGTTCTTTTGTCTACAAATTATTTTAAAATGCATTAATAATATTGAGGCATGAATAGAGGGAAGGATAAATGAATAGATATGTGATAAAGCAAATGCAGCATAATATACCTTTGGGGTGAGTCTATGGATGTCAACTGTAAAGCTGTTTCAACTTCTAACTATAAAATATCAGAAAGAAATGGCACATATACCTTAAAAAATAAATAAAAAGGAAAACACATCCTACAAATACATTAAAAATTAAAAATAAATAAAAAGAAAAAATGTGAAAAACTCCACAAAGATGTCTTCACATCTTCATTGCTGAATTCTACCAAATATTTAAGGTAGAAAGAACAGTACTTCTACATAAACTCTTCAAAAAAAAAAATCTATCGGAAAATCTATTCTCTGAGAAAACAGAAGAACAAAACCAAAGACACCGTAAGAAAAGAAAGCTACAAAGCAATATCCCTCATGAATATAGATGCCAAAATTCTTAGCAATATATAGTAATGACATGTCATAATAATACGTAAGAAGGAAAATACATCATGACCGATTGGGATATATTCCACGAATGAAAGATGGATTTAACATTCAAAAAATCAACATAATTCACCATGTTAACAGACTTAAAAAACAAACTGTATGACAGACACAAAAAAGCATTGGAACAAAAATCATCCATTCCTGATTTTTAAAAACTCTCAGGAATACAGACATATAATGTACTTTCCTCGGTGTAACAAAGGGGACATATGAAAAATCTGTATCTAACATCATGGCTAGTGGCAAAAGGCTACTTTCACCCTCAGATCAGGACCAAGGCCAGGAATGCCTACTCATCACTTCTATTCAATATTACACTAGAAATTCTAGCAATGCAATCATACAAGAAATAAAAAGCATACAGATTAGAAAGGAAGAATATAAAATTGTCTTTATCCACAGATGATGTGATCAGCTCTATAGATAACACTATGGAACCTGCAAAAAAAAAAAAAAACCTGCTAAAATTAGTAAGTGCGTTTAGGAAGGTTGTAGAAACAAAGTCAAAATACAAAAATCTGTTGTATTTCTAAGACCAGCAATGACCAAATAGCAACTGAACATTAAAAAAAAAAAATACTCGCCAGGCGCTGTGGCTCACGCCTGTAATCCCAGCACTTTGGGAGGCCAAGGCAGGCAGATCACCTGAGGTCGGGAGTTTGAGACCAGCCTGACCAACATGGAGAAACCCCGTCTCTACTAAAAATACAAAATCAGCCGGGCGTGGTGGCACATCCCTGTAATCCCAGCTACTTGGGAGGCTGAGGCAGGAGAATCGCTTGAACCTAGGAGACAGAGCTTGCAGTGAACCGAGATCACGCCATTGCCCCTCCAGCCTGAGCAACAGGAGCGAAACTCCATCTGGGGAAAAAAAAAAAAACCATTTATAATAACAAATAGGAAATGCTTAAGGATAAATTTGACAAAAAATATGCAAGACTTGCACAGTGATGACTGTAAAACATGCTCAGAGAAATTAAAAAAAAAAACAAATGGAGACAATCTTTCATGCTCTTCTTTTCTAATTTGGGTCCAGCAGAATGGCTCCACAAAGATGGGCAGCAAGAAGAATCATCATTCTGCCATCAATAAGGTGAACCGAGGGTACACCAGCAACATTCAGAATCATCCCGCCATCGATAAGGTGACCCGAGGGTACACCAGCAACATTCAGAATCATCCCGCCATCGATAAGGTGACCCGAGGGTACACCAGCAACATTCAGAATCATCCTGCCATCAATAAGGTGACCCGAAGGTAACCAGAAATGTTCAGAAGCACATCCATGGAGTGGACTTCAAGAATCATTCTGCCATCAATAAGGTGACCTGAGGATACACCGTCAACATTCAGAAGCACATCCATGGAGTGGGCTTCAAGAAGCGTGGCCCTCAGGCACTCAAAGACATCCAGAAATTTGCCATGAAGGAGATGGGAATTCTAGATGTGCACATTGACACCAGGCAAAACAAAGCTGTCTGGAACAAAGGAACAAGCAATATCTCATAGGTATCCATATGTGGATTTCCAGAAAACATGATGAGGCTGAACATTCACCAAATGAGCTCTATACATTGATTATCTATGTGCCTGTCACCACTTTCAAAAATCTACTGAAAGTCAATGTGGACAAGAACTAACCACTGATTGTCAAATAAAGTGAGCAAATCATACACAAACAAATAGAATCATGGCCCTCTACTTAGAGTAACACACATACTATTTGGATTAGAAGACTTATTATTAGCAAAATGTTGATTCACCTCGAATTGAACTATACATTCAATGCAATTCCACTCCAAATCTCAGTAGAAACTGAAAAGTTGATTCTAAAAGTTATATGAAAACATAAAGGACCTAGAATAGCCAAAATAACTTTGAAAAAGAGGAAAAGAGAATACTCATACTACCTGATTTCAAGACTTACTATGAAAGCTACAGTAATCAATGGAGTATAGTACTGTATAAAGACAGGCAAAGGCTGGGTACAGTGGCTCCAGTCTGTAATCCTAACAGTTTGAGAGGATCACTTGAGCCCAGGAATTGGAGACCAGCCTTGGCAACAAAGTGAAACCCCCCATCTCCACAAAAATTCAAAAAATTAGCCAGGCGTGTAGCATGTGCCTGTGGTCCCAGCTACTTGGAAGGCTAAGGCAGGAGGATTACTTGAGCCCAGGAGGTGGAGGCTGTAGTGAGTCATTTTCATTTCACTGCACTCTAGCCCAGAAAACAAAGCAAGACTGTCTCAGGAAAAAAAAAAAAAAGAAAAAAGACAAGCAAAAAGATCAATAAAGCAGAAATTACCCACACATATGGTGAGCTTTTATTTATTTTTTTTTATAAAAGGTGCCAATAAATATGTGAAAATGTACAGAGCAAGCTGGAGAGCCATATGCAAAGAATTTAATATTAATAAAGAGGAAAAAGAAGAACTTCAACCCTTACCACAGAACATTTATAAAATTTAACTTGAAATAGATCATAGACCTAAACTTCTACAAGAAAACATTGAAAAAAATCTTACTTAATAGGGTTAAGCAAACATTTTCCTAACAGAACACAAAAGAAAACAATAAAAAAACAAACTCAATAAACTGACTTCATAAAAAAAAAGTTTGATCTTTAAAAAACACTGCTACAAAAATGAAAAAGGCAAGCTGAAGCATGGAAGAAAATATCTGCAAAACATATAACAACTCAGTAAATATGAAGATAAATCCTTTTTTTTTTTTTTTTTTTTTTGAGACAGGGCCTTGCTCTGTCACCCAGGCTGGAGTGCAGTAGTGTGATCTCGGCTTACTGCAACCTCCGCCTCCCAGGTTCAAGTGATTCTCCTGCCTCAGCCTCCCAAGCAGCTGGGATTACAGGCGCGTGCCACCACGCCAGCTAATTTTTGTACTTTTAATAGAGACAGAGTTTCACTACGTTGCCCAGGATGGTCATGAACTCCTGACGGCAAGTGATCCACCCGCCTCAGCCTTTCAAAGGGCTAGGATTACAGGCGTGAGCCACCACGCCCAGCCGATAAATCCATTTTTTTCTTTGTGTGTGTGTGTGTGTGTGTGTGTGTGTATGTGTGTGTGTGTGAGACGAAGTCTTGCTCTGTCACCCAGGCTGGAGTGCAGTGGCGCGATGTCAGCTCACTGCAAGCTCCGCCTCCCGGGTTCACGCCATTCTCCTGCTTCAGCCTCCCCAGTAGCTGGGACCACAGGCGCCCACCACCACCACCACGCCCAGCTAATTTTTTGTATTTTTAGTAGACACAGGGTTTCACCATGTTAGGCAGGATGGTCTGGATCTCCTGACCCGTGATCCGCCCGCATCGGCCTCCCAAAGTGCTGGGATTACAGGCGTGAGCCACCATGCCCGGCCTAAATCCATTTTTATAAGAACAAAAGATGACACTTCACCAAAGAAGATCCATAGATGGCAAAGAAACAAAATGCTCAACATCATTACTTATTAATAAGGAAATGCAAATTAAAACCATAAACAATTTTAGAAAGTGACTATGCCAAGTGTTGCTGAGCATGTGGAACGCCTGCACTCTCATACACTGCTGATGTAAAATGGCACAATCCACTTTGCAAAACAACATTTGTGTAGGTTTTTATTTCTTTACAGATATTAACATTTTTAAGAAACGTAAAACAGTCATGTGCCGCATAATGACATTTTGGTCAAAGACAGGCCGCACATATAACGGTGGTCCCATAAAATTATAGTACTGTATCTGTACTGTACTTTTTCTATGTTTAAATACACAAATATCTACCATTATGTTACAAATGCCTAACGTATTCATTACAGAAACATGCTGTATAGGTTTGCAGCATAAAAGCAACAGACTACACCTCGTAGCCTAGGTGTGTAGGAGGCTACACTGTCTAGGTTTGTGTTAAGTACATTCTATGATACTCACACAATGAAGAAATCACCTAACAACACATTTCTCAGAATGTATCACTGTTGTTAAATGATGTGTGACTGTATTAAAAATTAACATAAACATTAATAAATAAAAGAAATTAAATATTTCCTTATTTTCTCTTAGCAATGGCTTACAGTCTTCACTTTAAAAATAGTAAAAATGAAAGCATAACACTATCTTACAAACTAGCCGTTTTACGCCTGGCTATTCAGGTAAAGAAATAATACTATATTTCTACACAGATTTTTACATGTATTTTAATAAGCATTTTTATTTGTAATAGCCAAAACCTAAAAACAACCCCAAAGTCCATTGCGGTAGCTTTAAAATATGACAACAAATTCTTTAACACTGCTTTCTTCAAAAGCAGCCCCAATTCTTTGCTCTTTGAGTGTGGGCTAGATGGAGTGACCTACTTCTAGCAAACAGTGTCATGAAGAAAGTAACAATGTGTGACTGCTGAGACCAGGTTATAAAAGGCATTGAAGCTTCCAGCCAGACGCGGTGGCTCGGCTTTGGGAGGTTGAGGCAGGCAGATCACTTGAGGTCAGGAGTTCGAGACCAGCCTGGCCAACATGGTGAAATCCCAACTCTATTAAAAATAAAAAAATTAGCTGGGTGTGGTGGCGCATGTCTGTAATCCTAGCTACTCAGGAGACTGAGGCACAAGAATCACTTCAACCTGGGAGGCAGAAGTTGCAGTGAGCCAAGCTCATGCCATTCACTCCAGCCTGGATGACAGAGTGAGACTCTGTCTTAAAAAAAAAAAGGCATTGAAGCTTCCTGTTTGCCCATGCTGCTCTTGGATCACTTGTTTTAGCAGTAACCAGATTCCATGTCATAAGGACACTCAAGCATCCCTGCAAAGAGGATCCTTGGTCAGGGGACCAGAGACTGAGGCAATGTCATGAAATTCCTGAGTCAGAATCACCCAACTAAGCCACTCCCAAATTCCTGACCCAGAAACTTTAATACATGCGTGTTGTTTCATGCCACTAAGTTTTCAGATAATCTGTTATATAGCAGTAGATAGCTAATATAACCATCCACAGGTAGATGGATTTTAAAACTTGTGATAAATCCATACAATGCAATTGTATTGAGCAATAAAAAGGGAATGAAGGACTAAAACATGCAATATAATTGGACCTCAAAATAACACTGAAGAAACTAGACCACAAAAGTCCATTTACGTACAATTCTAGAAAATGCAAACAAACCAATAATGATAGAAAGCAGATTCACGACAGACTAGGAATGAGGGAAGAAGGGAGAGAAATAGAAATTACAAAGTGGCAAAGGAAAACTTTTAAAGCATGATTGTTATATTCACTAAATTATTTGTAGTGATTTCATGGAGATATGTGGATCTCAAAAGTTATCAAATTGTATGCTGTAACTATGAAGTTTATGTCAATTATTCCTTAATAAAGTTGTTTAAAAAATCATTATATTCCAAAGAGAAAAGCAGAACATTTTTCTCTTTTTTGCTTTTCAACTTTTTTTTTTTTAACTTTTAGGTTCGAGGTGCATGTGCAGGATGTGGAGGTTTGTTACATAGGTAAACTTGTGTCACAGGGACTTGTTGTACAGATTATTTCATCACCCAGGTATTACACCTACTCTCCATTATTTTTCCTGATCCTCTCCCTCCGCCTACCCTCCACACTCCAATAAGCCACAGTATGTGTTGTTCCCCTGTATGTGTCCATGTGTTCTCATCATTTAGCTCCCCCACTTATAAGTGAGAACATGTGGTGTTTGGTTTTCTGTTCCTGTGTTAATCTGCTAAGGATAATGGCCTCCAGCTCCATCCATGTTCCTGCAAAGGACATGATCTCATTCTTTTTTATGGCTGCATAGTATTCCATAGTGTATATGTATGTACACATTTTCTTTATCCAGTCTACCACTGATGGGCATTTAGGCTGATTCCACGTCTTTGCTATTGTGAATAGTGCTGCAGTGAACATACACATACATATGTCTTTATAATAGAACTATATTCCTATGGGTATATACCCAGCAATGGTATCTCACCCAGCTGATGTGAGATGGTATCTCATTGTGGTTTTGATTTGCACTTCTCTAATGATCAGTGATGTTGAGCTTTTTTTCATGATTGTTAGCCACATGTACGTCTTCTTTTGAGAAATGTCTGTTCACGTCCTTTGCCCACTTTTTAATGGGGTTGTGTTTTTCTTTATAATTTAAGTTCCTTATAAATTCAGGATATAAGAGCATTATCAGATGAATAGTTTGCAAATATTTTCTCCCATTCTATAGGTTGTCTGTTTACTCTGCTGACGGTTTCTTTGATTGTGCAGAAACTCTTTAATTAGATCCCATTTGTCAATTTTTGCTTTTGCTGCAGTTGCTCTTAGCAACTTCATCATGAAACCCTGGCACATACCTATATCCTGGATGCTACTGCCTTTAAAATGTAACATTACCAAAATTAAATTTTCTATACACTTGAATAGAATGACAAGTATTTCATGAAATTAGATGTCAATAATCTAGGCTATTTACTGGTTTTGTTTTGGAGACAAGAGTCTCACTCCATCATGCAGGCTGGAGTGCAATGGCATGATCTCGGCTCACTGCAACCTCTGCTTCCCAGGTTCAAGCAATCCTTGCACCTTAGCCTTCTGAGTAGCTGGGACTCCAGGGATATGCCACCATGCTCAGTTGATTTTTGTATTTTTAGCAGAGATGGGGTTTCGCCATGTTGGCCAGCCTGATCTCGAACTCCTGACCTCAGCCTCCCAACGTGCTGGGATTACGGGCATGAGCCACTGAGCACAGCCGCAATAATGTGGGCTATATACTTTTAATACTTGCATTAGTGTGAAAAGTATGTTGTCAATAAAGCAACGGTTCTGTCTTCGACTTGCCAATTTTCAAGCCACAGTATCTAACAGCTTCTTCTTCCTCCTCCTCCTCCTCCTCCTTCTTCTTCCTTCTTCTTCTTCTTCCTTCTTCTTTCTTCTTCTTCCTTCTTCTTCTTTCTTCTTCTTCTTCCTTCTTCTTCTTCCTTCTTCTTCTTCCTTCTTCTTCTTCTTCCTCTCCTTCTTTTTTTTTTTTTTTTTTTTTTGGTAGTTATTGTTGTTCTTAAAGCCCTTCTCATGGACAGCTAACTCTTTTCTATACTAAACTGCTACACAGAAATTCCTCAATTCATCTACTGGTATCTAAGTCTCTAGTCTATACTTTCCCAGGAGAAAATTCACGCATTTTCCCAGCATAAAAAGTTTAAAAGCCACCAACAGAAAAGCTAAGGTTCACTTATATTTCTGGAAATTAACAGTATTATTCCAAGCAACACATGTATTACAAATAATCAAAAATATGTCAGTTGACCAATCTGCTCATTATAAAATGAACTTACATAAGTGCATAGAATAATGTATGACTCTTTAAAACTAACAGCTCACACTAAAGTTACTCCTCATACGTGTATGAACACGGTTAAAGCAGCACTATCTCTGCTCTCTTCAGGAAAGGAGGAAAGCTAAGATGCACTTCAAAGATCTAGTCCGGAAAGGTTAGTAAAAGAACAGGCTGCATATCCACAGATAGCATTATCCCCGTTTCCAGCTCTTACAAGTAAGATGCCTCTGGCTCTAAGTATACATTTTGTAGTTTAAAGTCCTTGTGATTTATTTAAATACTATTCAGGGCCAGGCAAAGTGGCTCATGCCTGCAATCCTAACACTTTGGGAAGCCACGATGAGAGGATCACTCAAGGCAAAGAGTTCGAGAACAGCCTAGGGAACGTAACAAGACTCCATTGCAACAAAAATTAAAAATAAAAACAAGCTGGAATGCGAGGCAGAGCAATATGGCCAAATAGAAGCCTCCACCGACTGTCCTCCCTGCAGGAACACCAAATTTGACAACCACCTACACAAAAAGCACCTTCATAAGAACGAAAAATCATGTGAGCAATCACAGTACCTTCATATCGCTGAAAGAGGCAGTGAAGAGGACAGAAAAGACAGTCTTGAATTGCTGACCCCAGCCCTCCCCCATGCGCTCGTAGCAACCACATGGCACAGAGGAAGAATCTGCGCTGCACATAGGGAAAGAGCACAGCAACTGTGGGACTATACTCTGGAACGCAGTGCTGCCAACCCTGGCAGAACTCAGCCAATGCCAATGAATGGAGCATTTAGACCAGCCCCAGGGACAGGACAATCACACAGCCTGGAGGTTGGAACTGGAGTTTCCGCAAGCCTCGCCACCACAGGCTAAAGTGCTCTGGAGTCCTAAATAACAGTAAAAGGCAAGCTAGGTCACAAGGACTGTAACTCCTAGGCAAGTTGTAGTGCTGGGCTGGGCTCAGAGCCAGTGGACTTGGAGGTACATGACCTAGTGAGACACCAGCCAGTGTGGCTAAGGGAGCGCTTGTGTCACACATCCCCCAATCAAAGGCAGGAAGGCTCCCAGCTCCAAAAGAGATTCCTTCCTTCTCCTTGAGAAGAGGAGAGGAAAGAATAAACAAGACTTTGTTTTGCAACATAAATACCACCTCAGCCACAGATGAATAAGGCATCAGGCAGAGTCGTGAGGTCCCGACATTCTAGGCTCTAACTCCTGGATGATATTTTTAGACACACCCTGGGCCAGAAGGAACCTGAAGGGAAGGATCAAGTCCTGGAAGAATTCATCACTTGCTGACTAAAGAGCCCTTAGACCCTGAATAATCACCAGCAGTAACAAAGTAATACACACTGTGGGCCTCAGCTAGGACTCTGAGACATGCAGGCTTCAGGTGTGACCCGGCGTATTCACAGCTGTGGTGGCTACGAGGAGAGACTCCTTCTGCTTGTGAAAAGGGGAGGGAAAAATAAAGGGGATTTTGTCTTACAGATCAGGTACCACCTCAAACATAGTTGGGAGGAGCACCAGGCAGGTTCGTAGGATCCCTGATTCCAGAGAACACTGGATGGCACCTCTGGAACTACCCTAAGCCAGAAGGGAACTCACTGCCCTGAAGGGTGGGTCCCAGGAATGGCGACATTCATGAAAAGCTGAGCCCTTGGGCCTTAAGTGAACAGTGACAACATTGTGGCAGTACTCCCTGTGGGCCTGTGTGGAGGTGGACACAGGGGGTGACTCCACTGCCTGGGGAGAGGAAAGGGAAGGGTGGGAAGGACTGTGTCTTGTGATTTCAGTACCAGTTTAAACATAGTTGAATACAGCGCCAAGGAAATTTCTAAGGTTTCCGATTTCAGGCCCTGGCTTCCAGGCACTATCTCTGAACCTGTCAGGAGCCCGGAGCCCAGGGGAATTCACCACCCCGAAGGGAAATATACAAGAATGACTAGCTTCAGCCACTCTTGAAATAATGACTGTATGGCCTGAGGGCCTTGAGAGAACACAGGTTGCGGCCAGGTAATAGTTATAGCAGGACATGGGCAAGACACAGTGCTTTGCTGGCTTCAGATCTGACCAAGTACAGTCCCAACAATGGTGGTGACAGGAGTGCTTGTGTCACCTCTCTCCAAGCTCCAGGCAGCTTAGCCAGAGAGAGAGAGAGAGAGAGAGACTGCACTCATTTTGGAGAAAGTAAGGGAAGAAAACAAGAGTCTCTACCTGGTAATCCAGAGAATTCTTCCAGATGTTATCCAAGACCACAGTATTAGTCCATTCTCACACTGCTATAAAGAACTGCATGAGACTGGGTAATCTAGAAAGGAAAGAGGTTTAATTGACTCACAGTTCTACAGGGCTGGGGAGGCCTCAGGAAACTTACAATCATGGTGGAGGGTGAAGGGAAAGCAAGGCACTTTCTTCACGAGGCAGCAGGAGGGAGAATGAACACAGGAGGAATTACCAAACACATCCAAAACCATCAGATCTCATGTAATGCACTCACTATCACCAGAACAGCATGGAGACGCCGCTCCCATGATCCATTCACCTCCACCTGGTCTCTCCCTTGACACGTGGGGGTTATGGGGATTACAATTCAAGATGAGATTCGGGTGGGGACACAAAGCCTAACCATATCAACCACCAAGCTGGTATCTCTATAAGTGTCCAAGAACTACAGCATTACTAGGCTTGGGGTGCCCTCTAATGCAGATACAGCTGTAGGGACCAAAAACCTAGATCATAACAACTAAGTAGGTTTGAATACTTGGATAGCCTTCTCAAGAAGGATGAATACAAACAAGCCCAGACTGTGAAGCCTACAATAAATATCTAATTCTTCAATGCCTAGATAATAACAAATATCCACTAGCATCAAGACCATTGAAGAAAACATAACCTCATCAAAAGAACTAAATAAGGCACCAGGGGCAAATCGGAGAAATGGAGATACGTGACCTTTCAGACAGAGAATTCAAAATAGCTGCTCTGAGGAAACTCAAAGAAATACAAGATAACAGAGAAGAAATTCAGAATCCTATCAGAAGAATTTAACAAAGAAATTAAAATAATTTTTAAAAATCAAGCAGAAATTCTAGAGTTGAAAAATGCACTTGACATTTAAAGAATGTATCAGAGTCTCTTAACAGCAGAACTGATCAAGCAGAAGAAAGAATTCCTGAGACTTATGAGCCCTGTTTGAAAATAGAGAAGAAAAAAGAATAAAAAAGAATGAAGCATGCCTATAAGATCTAGAAAATAGCCTCAATAGCAAATCTAAGAGTAAGGTAGAAAGAGAGAAACAGAAAGTTTACTCAAAGGATAGTAACAGAAAATTTCTGAAACTGAGAGAAAGATACAAAACTTCAAGTAAAAGAAGGTTATAGAATACCAAGTAGATTTAACCCATTATTAGTTTAATAATCAAATTCCCAAAGATCAAGGATAAAGGATTCTAAAAGCAGCACAAGAAAAGAAACAAATAACACAATGGAGCTCCAAAACATCTAGCAGACTTTTCAATGGAAACCTTACAGGCCAGGAAAGAGTAGCATGACATATTTAAAGTGCTGGCAGAAAATTTTTTACTCTAGAATAGCATATGAAGCAAAAATATCCTTCAAACATGAAGGATAATTAAAGATTTTCCCAGACAAACAAAAGTTGATGAATTTCATCAACACCAGACCTGTCCTACAAGAAATGCTACAGGGAGGTTCTTCACTCTGAAAGAAAAGGAGATTAATGGGCAAGAAGAAATCATCTGCAGGTGCAAGGCTCACTGGTGACAGTAAGTACAGAGACAAACATGGAATACTATAACACTGTAATTGTGCTGTGTAAACTATTCCTATCTTAAGTATTAATAGAAAGGTGAAAAGACAAACCAAAAATAATGAGTATACCTTTCAACAGAGATAATACAATAATATACACACAGAAACAGTAAAAAGTTACAAAGTGAGGACACAGTGTTAAAGCATTGAGTTTTTGTTTGTTTGTTTTGAGACAGAGTCTCGTTCTGTCACCCAGGCTGGAGTAAAGTGGCGCTATCTCTGCTCACTGCAAGCTCTGCCTCCTGGGTTCACACCATTCTCCTGCCTCAGCCTCTCAAGTAGCTGGGACTACAGGCACCTGCCACCATGCCTGGATAATTTTTTGTATTTTTAGTAGAGACAGGGCTTCACAGTGTTAGCCAGGATGGTCTCGATCTCCTGACCTCATGATCCGCCCACCTCAGCCTCCCAAAGTGCTGGGATTACAGGCATGAGCCACCGTGCCCGGCCTAAAGTATGGAGTTTTTATTAGTTTTCTTTTTGTTGGCTTGTTTATGCAATCAGTGTTGATTTGTTACCATAAGATACTATTGCAAGCCTCATGGTAACCTCCAATCTACAAACATATAATAAATAAGCAAAAAATAAAAAGCAAGAAAATAAAACACAACACCAGAGAAAATCACCTTCACTAAAAGGAAGACAGTAAAGAAGAGAAGACCACAAAACAACCAGAAAACAAATAACAACATGGCAGGTGTAAATCCTTACTCATCAATAACATTGAATGTAAAGGGACTACATTCTCCAGTCAAAAGACAAAGAGTGGCTGAATGGGTAAAGAAACAAGACGCAATAATCTGTTGCTTACAAGAGACACATCTCACCTATAAAGACACAAACTGAAAATAAAGGAATGGAAAAAGATACTACATGTAAATGGAAATCAAAAGGAACAGAAGCAGCTATATTTATATCACACAAAACAGACTTCAAGAAAAAAAAATTTTCAAGAGACAAAGAAGGTCATTATAATCAATTCAGCAAAAGAACATAACAAGTATAATTATATATGTACCAAACACTGGAGCACCAAGATATATAACGCAAATATCATTAAAGCTAAAGGGAGAGACAGACCCCAATATAATAACAGCTGGAGACTTCAAAACCCCACTTTCAGCACTTGACAGATCATCTAGACAGAAAATCCACAAGGAAACATCAGACTTAATCTGCACTATAGGCCAGGTGCAGTGGCTCATGCCTGTAATCCCAGTACTTTGGGAGGCCAAGGCGGGACATCACCTGAGGTCAGGAGTTCAAGACCAGCCTGGCCAACATGGTGAAACCCCATTTCTACTAAAAATACAAAGCTAGCTGGGTGTGGTGGTATGTGCCTGTAATTCCAGCACTTTGGGAAGCCAAGGCAGGAGAATCACTTGAACCCAGGAGGCAGTGGCTGCAGTGAGTCGGGATCGTGCCACTGCACTCACTCCAGCTTGGGCGACAGAGTGAGACTCCATCTCAAAAAAAAAAAAAGGAAAAAGAAAAGAAAAGAAAAGAAAAAAGAAATCTGTACTATAGACCAAATAGGCCTAATGAATATTTAAGAACATTTCATTGAAGGGGTGTAGAACACACATTTTTCTTCCCAGCACATGAATCATTCTTAAGGACAGACCATATTGCTAGGTCACAAAACCTGAAATAATATCAAGGATCTTCTGTGACCACAATGGAATAAAACTGGAAATAATGAGGAATTTTGGATACTATATAAACACATGGAAATTAATATGCTCCTGAATGACCAGTGGGTGAATGAAGAGATTAGGAATGAAACTGGGCTGGGCGCAGTGGCTCAGGCCTGTAATCCCCACATTTTGAAAGGCCAAGACAGGCAGATCACTTGAAGCCAGGAGTTTGAGACCAGCCTGGCCAACGTGGTGAAACCCCATCTCTACTAAACAATACAAAAATTAGCCAGGTGTAGTGGCACGCACCTGTAATCTCAGCTACTCAGGAGGCTGAGGCATGAAAATCACTTGAACCCAGGAGGCAGAGGTTGCAGTGAGCAGAGATTGCACCACTGCAATCCAGCCTGGGTGACAGAGCAAGACTCTGTCTCAAAAAAAAAGGAATTAAAAAATTTATTGAAGCAAATGATAATGGAAACACAACAAACCGAAGCCTATGTATGGGATACAGTAAAAACAGTATTAAGAGGAAAGTTTATAGCTAAGAGTGCCTACATCAAAAACAAAATACCTTCAAATAAACAACCTAATGACACATCTTAAAGAACTCGAAAAGCAAAAGGAAACCAAACCTAAACCTAAAGTTAGCAGAAGAAAATAAAGACCAGAGCAGAAATAAATGAAATTAAAAAGAAGAAAACAATACAAAAATCAACAAAACAAAAAGTTGGTTTTTCAAAAAGATTAAAAATCTGACAAACCTTTAGCCAGACTAAGAAAAGAGAAGACCAAACAAAAAAATCAGAGATGAAAAAGGAGACATTATAACCCACACTGCAGAAATTCTAAGGATCATTAGAGGCTACTATGAGCAACTATGCACCAATAAATTAGAAAACCTAGAATAAATGGATAAATTCCTAGACACATACAACCTACCAAGATTGAATCATGAAGAAATCCAAAACCTGAACAGACCAGTAACGAGACCAAAGCTCAAATAAAAAGTCTTCCAGGCTGTGCCCGGTGGCTCACTCCTGTAATCCCAGTACTTTGGGAGGCCAAGGTGGATGGATCACCCGAGGTCAGGAGTTTGAGGCCAGTCTGGCCAACATGGCGAAACCCCGTCTCTACTAAAAACACAAAAAAATTAGCCAGGCGTGGTGGCACTTGCCTGTAATCCCAGCTACTCAGAAGGCTGAGGCAGGAGAATCGATTGAACCTCAGAGACAGAGGTTGCAGTGAGCCAACATTGCGCCATTGTACTCCAGCCTGGGCAACAAGGGTGAAAACTCCACCTCAAAAAAAAAAAAAAAAAAAAAAAAAACTTCCAGCAAAGAAAAACCTGAGACCAGATGGCTTTACTTCAAAATTCTACCAAACATTTAAAGAACATCTAATAGCAATCCTACTCAAACGATTCTGAAAAACAGCAAAGGAGGGAATACTTACAAACTCATTCTGAGGCCAGTTATTACCTTGATACCAAAATCAGACAGAGATGCATAAACAATAACCACACACACACAAAACTACAGGCCAATATCTCTGATGAACATTGATGAAAAAAATCCTCAACAAAATATAAGCAAACTCAATTAAACAATACATTAAAAGGATTACCAAATGGGATTTAATCCAGGAATGTAAGGATGATTCAACATATGCAAATCAATTTGATACATAGAATTAAAGACAAAAACCATATGATGACTTCTATCGATGCTGAAAAAGCATTTGATACAATTCAACATAACAAAAACTCTCAAAAAACCGGGTATAGAAGAAACATACCTCAACATAATAAAGCTCATATACAACAGATCCAGAGCTTGTATAATAGTGAACGGGGAAAAACTGAAAGCCTTTTCTCTAAGATCTGGAAGCAGACAAGGATGCCCACTGTCATCACTGTTAATCAACATATTATGGAAGTCCTAAGCTAAAGCAGTAAGACGAGAATAAAATAAAAAGCATCCACATTGGCAAGAATAAAGTCAAATTATCTTTGCAGATATGACCTTATATTTGGACTACAGACTCCGCCAAAAAAACTATTACAACCGATAAATTCAATAAAGCTACAGGATACAAAATCAACATACAAAAATCAGTAGCATTTCCATAGGCCAACAGTGAAGAATCTGAAAAAGAAATCAAGGAAGTAATCTTATTTACAATTGCTACAAATAAAATTAAATACTTAGCAATTAACGAAAGAAGTGAAAGATCTCCACAACTAAAACTATAAAACATTGATGCAAAATGTTGAAGAGGACACAAAGAAATGGAGAGACATTCTATGTTCATGAATTGGAAGAACTAATATTGTTAAAATGTCCAGGCCGGGTGTGGTGGCTCAAGCCTGTAATCCCAGCATTTTGGGAGGCCGAGACGGGCGGATCACGAGGTCAGGAGATCAAGACCATCCTGGCTAACACAGTGAAACCCTGTCTCCACTAAAAATACAAAAAAAAAATTAGCCGGGTGTGGTGGCGGGTGCCTGTAGTCCCAGCTACTCGGGAGGCTGAGGCAGGAGAATGGCCTAGACCCAGGAGGCGGAGCTTGCAGTGAGCCAAGATCACGCCACTGCACTCCCACCTGGGCGACAGAGCGAGACTCTGTCTCCAAAAAAAAAAAAAGTCCATACTACGCAAAGGAATCTATGGACTCAATGCCATACCAATCAAAATACCAATGACAGCTGGGCACAGTGGCTCACGCCTGTAAACCCAACACTTTGACAGGCCGAAGCAGGTGGATCACCTGAAGTCGGGAGTTCGAGACCAGCCTGACCAACATGGAGAAACTCCGTCTCTACTAAAAATACAAAATTAACCGGGTGTGGTGGCACGCACCTGTGGTCCCAGCTGCTCGGGATGAAGAAAAAAGTAAAAGAAAAATACCAATGACATTCTTCACAAAAATAGAAAAAAAATCCTAAAATTTAGATGAAACCACACACACACACACACACACACACACACACACACAAACAGAATAGCCAGAACTATCCAGCAAAAAGAACAAAACTGAAGAAATCCCATTACCTCAAATTATACTACAGAGCAATAGTAACCAAAGCAGCATGGCACTGGCATAGAAACAGACACACAGACCAAAGGAACAGAATAGAGAACCCAGAAACAAATCCATACATCTAAAGTGAACTCGTTTTCGACAAAGGTGCCAAGAACATACAACAGGGAAAGGGCAGTCTGTTCAGTAAATAAAGCTCAGACAACTCCAATGCAGAAGAACAAAACTAGAGCCCTATCTCTTGCCATATGTAAATATCAAATCAAAGTGGATTAAAGACTTTAAGACCTCAAATTATGAAACTACTAAAAGAAAACATTGGGGAAATTCTCCAGGACATTGGACTGGGTAAAAATTTCTTAATACCCTACAAAAGCACAGGCAACCAAGGCAAAAGTGGACAAATGGAATCACATCAAGTTAAAAACCTTCTGCACAGCAAAGGAAACAATAAAGTGAAGAGACAATCCACAGAACAGGAGAAAATATTTGCAACCTATCCCTCTAACAAGGAATTTATAACAAGAATATTATAAAGGGCTCAAATAACTAGGAAAAAATCTAATAATCTAATTAAAAATGGGCAAAAGATCTGAATAGACGTTTCTCAAAAAAGACATACAAATGGCCCACAGGCATATGAAAAGGCACCCAACATCAATGATCATCAGCGAAACGCAAATCGAAACTACAATGAGATTATTTCACGCCAGTTAAAATGGCTTTTATCCAAGGCTGGGTGCAGTGGCTCATGCCTGTAATCCCAGCACTTTGGGAGGCCAAGGCAGATGGATCTCCTGAGGTTAGCTGGGCGTGGTCGTGGGCACCTGTAATCCCAGCTACTCAGGAGGCTGAGGCAGGAGAATAACTTGAACACTGGAGATGGAAGTTGCAGTAAACTGATACCCCATCACTCTACTCCAGCCTGAGTGACAGAGCAAGACTCTGTCTCAAATAAATAAATTAATTAATTAATTAAAGGTTTTTATCCAAAAGACAAGCAATAACAAATGTTAGTTAGGATGTGGAGAAAAGGGAACCCTTGTACACTGTTGGTGGGAATGTAAATTAGTACAACCACTAAGGAGAACAGCTTGGAGATTCCTGAGAAAACTAAAAATAGAGCTCCCATACCATCCAGCAATCCTACTCTCAGATATACATCCAAAACAGAAGAAATCTGTATATCAAAGAGATACATGTGTTCTCATGTTTACTGCAGCATATTCACAGTAGCCAAGATTTGGAAACAAGTGTCCATCAACAGATGAATGGTTGCAGAAAATGTGGTCCATATACACAATGCAGTGCTATTCCGCCATAAAGAAGAAGGAGATCCTGTCATCTGCAACAACATGGACGGAACTAGAGGTCATTATGTTAAGTGAAATAAGCCAGGCACAGAAAGATAAACCTCACATGTTCTCACTTATTTGTGAGAGGTAAAAATTAAAACAATTGAACCCATAGAGAGTAGAATGATGGTTACCAGAGGTCGGGAAGGCTAGGTGGAGGGTAGGGGGATATGGGGGTGGTTAATGGGTACAAAATATAGTTAGAAAGAATGAATAAAACCTAGTATTTGCTAGCACAACAAGGTGACTATAGTCAAAAATAATTTAATTGCACATTTTAAAATAACAAGGTGTATAACTGGATTGTTTGTAATACAAACGATAAATGCTTGAGGTGTTGGATACCCCATTTACTCTGATTATTACACATTATCAAAATACCCCATATCATATATCCTCTAAATACACACCTACTATGTACTCACAAATATTTTAAATAAAAAAATATTTTTAATATTGTTTCAAAGAACAAAATTATCAGGGCATTGTGGCATACACCTATCCTGAGGTGGGAGGATTCCCAGAGCCCAGGAGTTCGAGGCTGCAGTGCTATGATCATGCCCCTGCACTCCAGCCTGAGTGACAAAGGGAGACCTTGTCTCTAAAAAAAAACACATTAAGTATTACTCAGCTACCACAGCACTCTCTTCTGATGATTCTCCATGACATAATCATTCCTGTCCTTTCCGGAATCTATAGAAAAGGGCAAGGCTATGGCTTGTGCCACTACAGATTCATTGGATCTTTTGGTTAATCTCATTAGGCCTATAATAGATAGGCCTAAACTAAATGAAGAGAAAGAGAACTCTGCTATCATCAGGAATTGGTCCCAATATGTCAATGAACATTATTTATTCCTCTCTACTTCCTCTGCCTGTAGTAATCTTTTTTTTTTTGAGCCAGTGTCTCCCTTTGTCACCTAAGCTGGAGTGTAGTGGCGTGATCTTAGCTCACTGCAACCTCTACTTCCTGGGTTCAAGCAATTCTCCTACCTCAGCCTCCTGAGCAGCTGGGATTATAGGCGTGCGTCACCACACCCGGCTCACTTTTGTATTTTTAGTAGAGATGGGGTTTCACCATGTTGGCCAGGCTGGTCTCGAACTCCTGACCGCAAGTGGATCTGCCCACCACCTCGGCCTCCCAAAGTGCTGGGATTATAGGCATGAGCTACCATGTCTGGCCCCTCTACCTGTACTAATCTGTTTCTCCAAACCTTTTCTTCCTTCCTCTAAGGCAGTGGTTCTCCACTGGCTTAGGGTTGTATCACAATCACATGGAAAACTAAAAGAAAATACAAAGACACAATCTTGTTGAAGAAACACAGGCTGCTTCTGTATTTTTAGGAAGTTTGCTAGATGATTCTGTTATACAAACTGCTCTACCCAGGGGTTCTCAAATTGGTTACACATTGAAATAACTTGGGCAACTTTTAAATACACAGATGTTGCAATAATTAGAGACACTAGTGACTCCAGAATCAGTATTTTAAAAGCTTGCCAGGTGTGACCAAACATTACCCACATTACCTGGAAGCTGGTCAGAACTACAGAATCTCTAGAACCACCCCAGTCTTGTTAGAAATGGAGAATCTGAATCTGCATTTACCAAGATCTCCAGGTGGTTTGTTTACAGGAAACAATCCACTGTTTCTTAAACTGGGCTGCAGACTGGAATGACCTGGGGAGCTTTAAAAATTACTAATGCCTGCTTCTTATTCACAAACAATCTAGTTTTAATTAGCCTGTGTTGCAGCCTGGTTCATCCACCACCATTTTACTGAGAAGAATTCACCAAAGGCAGCTAAACCACTAAGTCACATTCACTAACATTAAAAGGACCACTCTTCAGTGTGTGTCATGGCAGATACAGTCCCCGTAAATGGGAAAAACAAAGGAGTCCTTTACAATAGTCATCAGGACACTTTTTCTGTCAAGGGCTAGATACAATAAGCACTGAAGCTTGTGGGCCATGAGGCCTCTATCACTACTACTCAACCCTGCTGCTGTGGTGTAAAAGTAGCCATAGACAATACAGAAACAGAAGAGCATAGCTGTGTTCCAATAAAAACTTATATGCCCCCAACCCCGCAAAAAAAAAAAAAAAGGCAATGGGCTGGATATGGCCTGCAACGCATGGTTTGCCAAACTCTGCTCTCAAACAGTGGTTCTCAAATGTTAGAATACATCAGAAACACCTGGAAGGCTTGTTCAACCACAGATTGCTAGCTCCCAGACTTATAGTTTCTAATTCAGCAGATCTGGGGTGGGCTCTGAGAATCTACAGTTCTAACGAGTTCCCAGATGGTGCTGATGCTGCTGGTCCAGGGGCCACTCATTAAGCATCAGTTATCTCAAACTTTACTAGTGGATCTCAAACTTTACTGCATGTCAGGATCACCTGGGGAGATTTTTTCAATTATATGCTACACTTCAAATGACATAAATAAAACTCTGGGGGAATGCGGATTAGTTGACTATTGTCAAGCTTCCTAACACTGAGTCCTGGCACACAGATCAGGTATTGAAAGGCAACCTATATATATGACCACCATCAATTCCTCCCATCCCTGCAGGTGCATGCCACTCTCCCACTCACACAGTAGAGCTGATTTTCCTTACCCTGAATCTGGGGTGGCTCTGAGTCTTGCTTTGATCAAAAGAATGCAGAAGGGATGCTATGTGACCTGTAGGCACAGGCTTTATGGGACCATGTACCCACGATTTCACATTCGTGAAGGCCAACTATCACATTAAGAAGTCTGACTAGCCTGCTGGGGAGAGAGGCCAAATGTAGAGAGAGAAGTCTGGAAGATGAGAGACTCCAAAGGGTGAAAGAAGCTCAGCCAACACCAGTCATTCCAGCCACTCTAGCTAAGGTAGCAGACATGCTGAATCTTTTAGCCACAGTCGAGCCACCCAGCCAGCACCAACTAGAGCAGAAGTAAGCTGATCCCTCCAAGCCCGGCTTGGTGGTTGTTTTCAGTCACAAAGTTTTGGGGCGGTTGTTAAACAAAGTTACTGACAAGATGTTGGTAGCCGTATTTAAGATATTGATGTTTATAAGTTTTTATAGTGATTTTTAAAGCTGCAAACTACTTGGTATAATTCAGAAATCTACAACTGTTAAAATTACATTTTGGTACTATTTGTATGCCTGTCTGTTAACTCTGGTTTTTTGTTTGTTTCTGTTTCTGAGACCAAGTCTCGCTCTGTCACCCAGGCTGGAGTGCAGCGGCTCGATCTCAGTTCACTGCAAACTTCGCCTCCCGGATTCAAGCGATTCTTCTGCCTCAGCCTCCCAAGTAGCTGGGATTACAGGCACACACCACTATGCCTGGCTAATTTTTGTATTTTTAATAGAGACAGGGTTTCACCATGTTGGCCAGACTGGTCTCGAACTCCTGACCTCAAATGATCCACCCATCTCTGCCTCCCACAGTGCTGAGATTACAGGTATTATCCCAGCCACTGTCTGTTAAATTTCTGAATGCAGTAATTACTACTTTGCCAAAGCTATATTAATTCTTCCTCCTGCATTCCCATTTGAATCATCCAAAACTATATTTTTATCACAATTTATGTGTTATCATTTCATGTTATTTTTCACATTTTTCCTACTAATCATGAAATTATACATAGTTGTTTCCATAGCATCGTCATTTAGTATTACAGATTCTTATTAGAATATAATTGTTTTTGGTATTTTTCAGCTGTTACTTCTTCATTTTTATTTATCATTGGCTTTTGGTGTTAATTAGCTAAAGTGTGACTTGATGAAATTTCATTTATAGTAACTCCTAACCATAAAAAACATTTCTAAAGAAGAAATCAGCCGAGCATGGTGGCTCATGCCTGTAATCCCAGCACTTTGAGAGGTCGAGGCGGGTGGATCACCTGAGGTCAGGAGTTCAAGACCAGCCTGGCCAACATGGCGAAACCCCATCTCTACTAAAAATACAAAAATTAGCTGGGCATGGCGGTGGGCGCCTGTAGTCCCAGCTACTTGGGAGGCTGAGGCCAGAGAATCACTTGAACCTGGGAGGCGGAGATTGCAGTGAGCTGAGATCGTGCCACTCCACTCCAGCCTGGGCAACAAGAGCGGAACTACGTCTCAAAAACAAACAAACAAACAAACAAAAAAAAAAGGAAGAAATTGAGTATACATAATTAAAACATTTTAAATAAATTGTAGGCCTTTAGAGATTCAAAAACATTTTTTAAAATCTGATTTTCTGATCATATGTAATATTTATGGCATTGACTAAAATGAATTATTGTTTTGTTTACTAAATGCTTAATTTTTTATTTAGCTTTTATTTTAGGTTCAGGGGTATATGTGCAGGTTATACAGGTAAACTCTTACCATGGGGGTTTGATGTACAGATTATTTCATCACCCAGGTAACAAGCCTAGTACTTGATAAGTTATTTTTTTCTGATCATCTCCCTCCTTCCACCCTCCACCCTGAAGGGCTTCAGGGACAGTTATTCCCCTCTTTGTGTCCACATGTTCTCATTATTTAGTTCTCACTTACAAGTGAGAACATGTAGTATTTGGTTTTCTGTTCCTATGTTAGTTTGGATAATGGCGTCCAGCTCCATCCATGTTCCTACAGGACATGATCTCATTTTTATGGCTGCACAGTATTCCACAGTATATACGTATCACATTTTCTTTATCCAATCTGTCATTAATGGGCATTTAGGTTGAGTCTATGTTTTTGCTATTGTGAACAGTGCTGCAACGAACACTCATGTGCATGTGTCTCTATGGTAGAATGATTTTTATTCCTCTGGGTATATACCTTGTAATGGGACTGCTGGGTCGAATGGTAGTTTTGCTTTTCGCTCTTTGAGAAATCACCACACTGCTTTCCACAATGGTTGAACCAATTTACACTTCCATCAGCCGTGTATAAGCAAGCCTTCCCTTTTCTCCACAACCTTGGCAGCATCTGTTTTTTACTTTTTATTAATACCTAATCTGACTGGTGTGAGATGGAATCTCATTGTAGTTTTGACTTGTATTTCTCTAATTATTAGTGATACTCAACATTTCTTCATATGCTTCTTGGCTGTGTATGTCTTCTTTTGAAGTGTCTGTTCATGTCCTTTGCCCACTTTTTAATTGGGTTGTTTTTTGCTTGTTAATTTGTTTAAGTTCCTTACAGATTCTGGATATTAGAGCATTGTCAGATGAGTAGTTTGCAAATATTTTCTCCCACTGCAGGTTGTCTGTTTATTCTGTTGACAGTTTCTTTTGCTGTGCAGAAGCTCTTTAAGGTCCCAATTGTCAATTTTTGCTTTTGTTGCAAGTGCTTTTGGCATCTTTGCCATGAAATCTTTGCCAGGGCCTATGTCATGGATGGTATTTCCTAGATTTTCTTCCAGGGTTTTTACAGTTTTGGGTTTTACACTCAAGTCTTTAATCCATCTTGAGTTGATTTTTGTATACAGTATAAGGAAGGGGTCCAGTTTCAATCTTCTGCACATGGCTAGCCAGTTATCTCAGCACCATTTACTGAACAGGGAAGTCCTTTCCCTCATTACTTGTTTCTGTCAGCTTTGTTGAAGATCAGATGGTTGTAGGTGTGCGGCTTTATTTCTGGACTCTCTTCTCTGTTCCACTGGTCTATGTGTCTGTTTCTGTTCCAGTACCATGCTGTTTTGGTTACTGTGGCCCTGCAGCATAGTTTGAAGTCTGGGCCAGGTGTGGTGACTCACACCTGTAATCCCAACACTTTGGGAGGCCAAGGCGGGGGATCACTTGAGGTTAGGAGTTCAAGACCAGCCTGGGCAACATGGCAAAACCCCGTCTCTACTAAAAATACAAAAAATTAGCCAGGTATGGTGGTGGGCACCTGTAATCCCAGCTACCTGGGAGGCTGAGGCAGGAGAATCACTTGAATCCGGGAGGTGGAGGTTGCAGTGAGCCAAGCTTGTGCCACTGCACTCCAGTCTGGGCAGCTAGAGTGAAACTCTGTCTCAAAAAAATAAAAAAAAAAATAGTTTGAAGTCTGGAATGTGATGCCTCCAGCTCTATTTATTCTTTTTGCTTAGGGTTACTTTGGCTATTCGAACACTTTTTTGGTTCCATATGAATTTTTTAAAAGTTTGTTTCTAGTTGTGTGAAGACTATCATTGATAGTCTGATGGGAATAGCACTGAATCTGTAAATTCCTTTGGGCTGTATGGCCATTTTAACAGTATTGATTCTATCTATCCGTGAGCATTTAACATCTTTCCATTTGTGCCATCTCTGATTTCTTTGAGCAATGTTTTGTAATCCTCATTATAGAGATCTTTCACCTCCTTGGTTAGCTGTGTTCCTAGGTATTTTATTCTTTTTGCGGCAACTGTGATCAGGATTGTGTTCCTGAATTGGCTCTCGGGTTAGATGTTGTTGGTGTACAGAAATGCTACTAATTTTTGCATGTTGATTATGTATCCCGAAACTTTGCTGAAGTTGTTTATCAGCTGAAGGAGTTTTGGGGCTGAAACTACAGGGTTTTCTAGATATAGCATCACGTCATCTGCAAACAGTGATGGTTTGACTTCCTCTCTTCCTATTTCGATGCCCTTTATTTCCTTCTCTTATCTGACTGCTCTGGCCAGGACTTCCAATACTATGTTGAATAAGAGTGGTGGGAGAGGGCATCCTTGTCTTATGCTGGTTTTCAAGGGGAATGCTCCCAAAATTCTTTTTATTTTTGAGACAGTCTTCCTCTGTCGCCCAAGCTGGAGTGCAGTGGTGTGATCTTGGCTCACTGCAACCTCCACCTCCCGGGCTCAAGCAATTCTCATGTCTCAGCCTCCCAAGTAGCTGGTTATATAGGTAATACAGGCAGAAACCACCAAGCCCAGCTAATTTTTGTATTTTTAGTAGAGATGGGGTTTTGGCATGGCCAGGCTGGTCTCAAACTCTTGGCCCCAAGTGATCCACCTGCCTCGGCCTCCCAAACTGCTAAGATTACAGGCATGAGCCAGTATGCCCAGCCCAAAATTCTTAATTTTATAATCTTTCAATAAAATTTACATTGAAACATTTTAAGAATGCAGAATTACATTCATACAGAAAGATTTGCACACTAAACCTCTGCAAACACAAAATAAGACACAAAGTTATTTTACGAGATTAGTTACAATAATATCAGATCAAGAAGCTAACTACAAGGTTACTCAATTAAGAGCAACAGCCAGAATGCTGCATACAATTGCAGAATTGTAAAATATACCAGCCTACAGGAAAAAAATGTCAAGAACTTTGTTAATTTCCAAAGCAGCACAAGAAACAGAAAAGGTGCCACATTTCAATAAGAGAATAACATTTTATGGCATGCCAGCTAAACACATGCATAATGACTAATCCTACTCTATCAAAAAGTTTTCATTGCTGAGTGATGCTTCTGCACATTAGTAACTGTGCTCAAGCTAACAGCAGAAAAAAATATCTGAGGTTGGACACAGTGATTCATGCCTCTGATCTTAGCACTTGGGAGTCCCAGAGAGGATCACTTTAGCACAAGAGCTCAATAGCAACCTGGGCAACATAATGAGACCCTGTCTCTACAAAAAAAAAAAAAAAGCCAGACACAATAGCTCACACCTTGTAATCCCAGTACTCTGGGAGGCTGAGGCAAGAATATCACTTGAGCTCAGGAGTTCAAGACCAGCCTGGGCAACACAGCAAGACTCTCGCTCTACAAAAAAAAATTAGCCAGGCATGGTGGTACACCTGTAGTCCCACTACTTGGAAGGCTGAGGCAGAAGGATCACTTGAGCCCAGGAGGTCGAGGCTGCAGTGAGCTATGATCATACCACTGTACTCCAGCCTTAGTGACAGAGCAAAACTCTGTCTCAAAACAAAATAAATAAACTTTGAATATAGTATCTTGGAAGAGCACTGACTGTTTTGCAAACTACCTAAAGAAATGCCTGATGATAAATGGCATGAACCCGGGAGGCAGAGCTTGCAGTGAGCCGAGATGGCACCACTGCACTCCAGCCTGGGCAACAGAGTGAGACTCCGTCTCAAAAAAAAAAAAAAAAAAAAGCCTAATGATAAAAGTAAAAATGCTAAAGAAAAACTGTGAAACAAAAAAGATATTATGGAAACACTGTAATTTTGCATACTGATAGTGTAGCTAACAATGACTACAAGATGTAAACTTACATTAAGAATTTATTTGGAGCCAGGTGCAGTGGCTCACATCTGTAATCCCAGCACTTGGTGATGTCTGAGGATTGCTTGAGCCCAGAAGTTCATTTAAAAATAAAAATAAAAGATTTATTTGGAAAACTCTGATGATCTAGTAAAACATTTCACAGAGGATCTTTCATATATAAAAGTATGCATGTAGATATGATACATATTAATTCCAAATTAAATGTTATCAAAATGATAAATCTAAGACTAAACATTAAGTATCATCAAAGAAATACTATGAGAATATCATTATCTTCTATTTCATACAAAAGTGCACTGACTTCCAGAGAACAAATTTTGCTAAAATTTATGAATTAAAAGAAGTAGAATTCAAACAGCTTGGGAGGAATAATTCTCAACTTGCAGATTTGTTTAACACTAGTTATTGACTTTAAAAAATGGTTTTACTAACTGGCACCCTGCTATCTGATTAACTTGTATGAAGCAGTCCTTAAAATTTTTGACAATTCACATATACTGCCAGGGACAGTGGCTCACACCTGTAATCCCAACACTTTGGGAGGCCGAGGCGGGTGGATCATTTGAGGTCAGGAGTTGGAAACCAGCCTGGTCAACATAGTGAAAGCCCATCTCTACTAAAAGTACAAAAATTAACCAGGTGGTGGACACCTATAATCCCAGCTACTCAGGAGGCTAAGGCAGGAGAACTGCTTGAGCCCAAGAGGCAGACGTTGCAGTGAACAGAGATCACGCCATTGCACTCCAGGGCGACAGAGCAAGACTCTGTCTCAAAAAAACATATACTGACAAACTTTATGGATTTAGAATGTGGAAACATGAGGCTGAAAATGAGTCACTAAGTGAGTCACTGCTATCGTCTGAATTCAAAAAGAGAATTGTTAAAAGTAGGCAGAAGGGGGAAGAGGTAGAGCAACTTCTGTGTAAACCTGCAGAAAGGCTTCATTATTTTATTCAAAATCCATCCAGGTCAGGCACTGTCATCCCAGCATTTTGAGAGGCCAAGATGGGTGGATTACTTGAGGTCCGGAGTTCGAGACCAGCCTGGCCAACTTGGTGAAACCCCCGTCTCTACTAAAAATAAAAAATAAAAGATAAAATTAGCCACGCGTGGTGGCAAGCGCCTGTAATCTCACCTACTAGGGAGGCTGAGGCACAAGAATCACTTGAACCCGGGAGGCAGAGGTTGCAGTGAGCCGAGATGACACCACTGCACTCCAGCCTGGGGGCTGAGCGAGACTCCATCTAAAAAACAAAAAATCCAATTTATCCCAGAAAATATAAGCATTACTTGTGCCAATCAGAGAAAAAGAAGAGCACTTCCATTTTATGAATGATTGCCTCTTTGAAATACAACTTAAGAAGATGAAATTATTTAAGTTCTAATTACATGTGCGAGAGGAGCTCCTGAGAGTCAGGGGAAAAGGGCAACAAATATTCCCCTGCCTTTTGCTAATATGCCTATATAGGCAGTTTCTCGTCATTAACAATGACCAATAATTTGAAAGGATCATCAATTTTAAATCTTGACCAGGAATCGCTTGAAAATATTTCACGCAGAAGACCTTTTTTTTTTCTTTTCTTTTCTTTTTTTGAGACGGAGTCTCACTCTGTCACCCAGGCTGGAGTGCAGTGGCGCCATCTCGGCTCACTACAAGCTTCACCTCCCGGGGTCATGCCATTCTCCTGTCTCAGCCTCCCACAGAAGACCTTTTTTTAAAGTTAAGTTTTTTGAAGCAAGCTCAACCTTATTTTTTAAAACATCTGGACCAGACGTGGTGGTTCACTCATATAATCCCAGCACTTTGGGAGGCCAAGGCGGGCAGATCACCTGAGGTCAGGAGTTAGAGACCAGCTTGGCCAGCATGGTAAAACCCCATCTCTACTAAAAATACAAAAATTAGCTGGGCCTGGAAGCAGGGACCTGTAATCCCAGCTACTTGGGAAGCTGAGGCAGGAGAATTGCTTGAACCCGGGAGGCAGAGGTTGCAGTGAGCTAAGATTGCACCGCTGCACTCCAGCCTGGGTGACAGAGTAAGACTCTGTCTCAAAAAATAAAAAATAAAGAAATAAAAATAAAATATCTGGACATGTTATACACATTCAATACATAGTATCTTCCCTAATACTGTGTTTTCTAAAAATATAATTCCATTAAAAAGAACCTTAAAATTTTTTCACCCAGATAGGTGCCCTTATCTCCCCATGAAGTTTTCTCCAGTGTTCCATACAAACATGACTATCATTTTCAATCTGTGCCATGAGATGAGATGAGTTGGGAAACACTGAAACTACCCTGTTCTCACTGCCTAAAACCATTTGTTGAGTGACTAAGTGTACAGCTCTAAATTGAAAAATCAAATGTACAAAAAAAAAAAAAAAAAAAATACTGGCCAGGCACAGTGGCTCATACCTGTAATCCCAGCACTTTGGGAAGCCAAGGCAGGATGATCACTTCAGCCCAGGAGTTTGAGACCAGCCTGGACAACATAGCAAGAACCCATCTTGACAAAAAAATGAAAAACTAGCTGAGCACGGTGGTGCATGCCTGTGGTCCCAGCTACTCCGAAGGCTGAGACTCCTAGGAGAATCACTTAAGCCCAGGAATTCGAGGCTGCAGTGAGTTATGATCACGCTACTGCCTGGGCAACAGAGCAAGACCCTGTATCAAAAATGATTGACAGACAGACAGATAGACAGATAGATAGCAAAAAGAGTCATACATGTTCACAGAATTTATGTAGCAAACCAACTTTAAAGCTGCAATCAGCAAAGATAATAATCAAATAAATATTCCAAGTTCCTTATACCAACAGCAAATTAGAATCCAAAAGTGTCATCAATGGAGTCACCAAAATCTCTTAAATTCTAGGAAAATAAGCCGCTCTTTAAACCAATTCTAATATCTAGTAGAATGTAGCATACATGACCTGCTCTGAAAAAGTCATGTGTGTTCACATCTTATAAAAACATATGCATTAAGGCCAAGCACAGTGGCTCACACCTGTAATCCCAGCACTTTGGAAGGCCAAAGTGGGCCGATCACTTGAGGTCAGGAGTTCGACACCAGCCTGGCCAACATGGTGAAACCCCATCTCTACTGAAAATATAAACGCTAGCCAGGTGTGGTGGTGGGCGCCTGTAATCCCAGCTACTCGGGAGGCGGATGCACAAGAATCGCTTGAACCTGGGAGGTGGAGGCTGCAGTGAGCCAAGATCACGCCACTGCACTCCAGCCTGGGCAACAGAGCAAGACTCCATCTCCAAAAAGATATATATATATATTGCGATAAAACAAAAGAATTTTAAACATAATACTCCTGAGGAAAGAGAATCACTTGAACCTGGAAGGTGGAGGTTGCAGTCAGCCAAGATCACGCCACTGCACTCCAGCCTGGGAGAGACAGCGAGACTCCATTTCACAAAAACAACAACAACAACAACATATGAGTTAAAGAGAAACCTAGGATATTCTCATTCTAAAAGGAATAAGAAGAGTTCTATCCATTTTTACAGATAAATAAATAAATTACATGATAATCTAAATGATTTATTTTATTAAATGACCGGACAATCTGACTTCAACATATGTTTAGTCTTTACTTGACTAATAACACAAATGGTTTTATTATTTTCAAACATTTATTTAAGCCCACAGAGTTGGTAAACGACACCTCTGGAATATCCAGACTTTTATCCTTACACAAACGGATATACCAAAGCCCAACTGTTATGAGCTCTGCTACAGAATCTAATGCAGGTTACACTATTTGTTATCTTTCAGCAGTTTTTCTTAATCATCCTTTATATTGGGATGCTATGTAATTAGAATTCCAGAGAATGCTACAAAAATAAAGCATTTTACATAACTGGGCTTCTCCTACATTTTAACAAATGGCTCTGAGACCAAATTTCAATCTAATGATAAATGCCTCATGATTTTATAAATGTTTAATAATGGAAAGTCATCTAGTAAATCCCCTTCATTTCACAGAGGAGGAATGCACATCTTTTTTTGGAGACAAGGTCTCGCTTGTCGCTCAGGCTAGAGTGCAGGCGTGCAATCACAGCTCACTGTGGCTTCAATTTCCCAGGCTCAAGTGATCCACACACCTCAGCCTCCTGGGTAGCTGGAACTACAGGCATGAGCCACCACACCCAGCTAATTTTTCTCTTTCTTGTAGAGACAGAGTTTCGCCCTGTTGCCCAGGCTGGTCTCTAATTCCAGGGCTCAAGCAATCAAACTACCTGAGCCTCCTAAAGGGCTGAGATTACAGGTATGAGCCACCGCGCCCAGCCTACAGAGGAGGAATGTGAATCTCAGAAAAATTAAATGACTTCCCTAAAATGAGAATGATGTAACTACCGGGAGTAGAACAGTAAATGAGGTAAGTGTTATCCCTAGCCATAGTCTAATTAAAGTGAAGTATAACAGGGCTATGATGAGGGAAGAACTTTTGCCACAAATATAGGAATTCTAGTTCAAGTGACACAAGTCATTCCTACTGAAAAAAATTCAAAGTGTTGGTTACAAAACAACAAAAAGGCCAGATAGAATAGATGGTATATTAACTATAAAAAGAAGAAAATTAAAAGAAAGTAAACCAAGGACTCACAATTTCATTTTTATATCTATTAAAAGGAAAATTTCTGAGATGCTGTCAAAATAAGGGAATAAAATACACACTGGAGTTCTGGGTATAGTGTCAGACAAAAAGTTCTTCATGTATAGAAACATGTATGTAAACACAAACAAGCTGACCAACATATAGCCTTCAGACCTCCAGACAGACGGACAAAGAGTGGTTTTTTTCTTAGTATACAAATTATCTTTTTAAAGCAACATGAGTTTTACAGTCAACAGAGTATGAGGTTTCTCAAGTATAAGGAATAGTAAAAAAAAAAAAAGAGGGAGGGAGGGAGGAAGGGAGGGGGACGAAGGGAGGGAGGAAGGAGAGAGAAAGAAAAGTGAGAAAAGTGGAATCTGCATACGTTTCAGGAATGTAGGTGCACATTAAGATTAAGAGCACTAGTATTAAAAAGACCAATCTCAGCTGGGTGCAGTGGCTGACGCCTGTAATCCCAGCACTTTGGGAGGCCAAGGCAGGCGGATCACGAGGTCAAGAGATCGAGACCATCCTGGCCAACATGTTGAAACCCCGTCTCTACTAAAAATACAAAAAATTAGCTGGGTGTAGTGGCGGGCGCCTGTAGTCCCAGCTACTCCAGAGGCTGAGGCAGGAGAATCCCTTGAACCCAGGAGGCAGAGGTTGCGGTAAGCCAAGATTGCGCCGCTGCACTCCAGCCTGGCAACAGAGTGAGACTCCGTCTCAAAACAAAAAACAAAACAAAAAACCAATCTCTATTCCTCCAAAGGAAATAATACATATATACCTTGCTTCAAGGCCAGGTGCGGTGGCTCATGCCTGTAATACCAACACTTTGGAAGGCCAAGGTGAGTGGATCACTTTAGGCCAGGAATTTGAGACCAGCCTAGCCAACATGCCAAAATCCCGTCTCTACTAAAAATACAAAAATTAGCCGGGCATGGTAGTGCATGCCTGTAGCCCCAGCAACTTGGGAGGCTGGGGCACGAGAATCACCTGAACCCGGGGGGCGGAGGCTGCAGTGAGCCAAGATTGCACCACTGCACTCCAGCCTGGGAGACAGAGCCAGACTCTGTCTCAAAAAAAAAAAAAAAAAAAAAAAATTATTTGCCGAAAGTTTATCTTAATCATAACTTTTCACATTTAAAACCATAACTAAGAGCAAGGTATTATTATATAAAGAAATAGCATAAGATTTACTGCTTTAAAGGAGAGGAATATTTCAAAGGATAATAAATTATAGAGAAAACATTTAGTCTATTATGTCAATTTAAAGTCAATCATTTATATAAAAAAAAAACTTTCTTATTAAATTACATTTGGTTTAAAGAGAAATCAAATATACCAAACACTGTCATCTAAATTCAACAGAAGGCAAAAAGAAAACTATTATGTGGTCAAATTGGTGTCAAATACTAGAGCTAAAACCATAAAACTCTTAGAAGAAAACGTAAGGGTAAATCTTTATGATCTTGAATTTGGCAATGGATTCCCTTACACATAACACCAAAAGCACAAACAACAAAAGACAAAATAGATAAACTGAACTTCAGACTTGATCAAAACTAAAAACTTTTGTGCGTCAAAGGATATTTTCAAGAAAGTAAAAAAGAAAACCTACAAAATGAGAAAAAATATTTGTATAACATATACTGATAAGGGTTTAATATCCAAACTATGTAAAACAAGTGTAAGTCAACAACAACAACAACAAAAGCCCAATTAAATAACTGACAAAGGGACTGGGTGCAGTGGCTCACACCTGTAATCCCAGTGCTTTGGAGGCTGAGGCGGGAGGACGGCTTGAGCCCAGGAGTTCAAGACTAGCCTGGGCAAAAGAACAAGACCTCATCTCTACCAAAACAAAAAAAAAAATCAGCCTGGCATGGTGGCACATAACTGTAGTCCTAGCCAATTGGGAGGCTACAGTAAGAGGATCGCTTAAGCCTAGGAGTTCTAGGCTGTAGTGAGGTATGACTGTGTCACTGCACTCCAGTCTGGGTGACAGAGTGAGACCCTATCTCTAAATAAATAAAGGACTTCAATAGACAACAATGGTAACAATGACAGAAGATACACAAAAAACAGTAAGCACATAAAAGATACTCAACTGCATGAGTCATTAGGGAAATGCAAATCAAAATTACAATGAGATACCACTTCGCACCTACTAGGATGGTTATAATTTTTTTAAAAAAATTGACAATAACAAGTGTTGATAACGATGTGGAGAACTTGGAACACTCAAACACTGCTGGTGGAAATGTGAAATGGTACAGTCTCTGTAGAAAACAGTTTGGCAGTTCCTCAAAAAGTTAAACATAGAATTACCATATGACCCAGTAATTCTACACCTAGGTACATGCCCAAAAGAATTGAAAACAGGCACTCAAGCAGATACTCGTACATGTCAATATTGGCATAGCTAAAATTTGAACTATAATTAAAATAAACATTGTCATATTACTTCATCCTAAATATGCTAACCAACAAAAAAAATTAAAATCAAATTAAGAACCAAAAACAAGCAGATTTTATGAAGATTATAAGTATTGATATTCTTATTACAGATAGAGGCTAATAAATTTTAAAGCACTGATTAAATAATTATACAACAGCCATATCGGTTAAGCTTTTTAAAAAATATAAGAAACATATAGCTTACAAGCTGCCATATTTGCAGTAAACTTTTGCAAACTTTGTAAAGGAATTTTGTGACATTCCCAAAGTAATATATATCTCTCATTCTTGAAGGATAAATGCCCACAAATCTTAAACACACATATAAATAGTTCAAAGAATATAGCACTCTTTAATATTGGTAATTGTTTAGATAAAGGGGATATATTGGTAAGTATCTAAAAAGAAATAGCTACATTTAAAACGACTTTTACTTCCTTATTCTTAAATACATGCTTAAAAATTTTACAAAGCCACAACTTAAAGGGAAAAAATTTAACTTTTGGGTGTATGTCCTTCAATGATATTAAGTTCACTATATTAGAATGGAAAATAATACTCTTACTCTTTCACACGCATGCGTGCGCACACACACTCACAAATACACACACAGTGTACATTTTAGATTCATCCAACTAAAAAGTTGACGACCAATCAAAGCCATGTGATTCCCTTTTAGTCATTTCATAAAATATTGCGACTCATGAAAAATACTAAAATGTTAATATGGTCATAGTAACACCTACTTACTGACACTTACTGTGTGAAAATTTATCATTTCTTGAAGACTGTCAGAAAACTTGGTCAAACTTGTCTACGAGAAAAAAAGGAAAAGAAAACCAAATCATTTATGAGCCACTTAAATATGTCACAAAAATGTGACCTCAGAATTTCTGACAGAAGATCAAGTTACACTGTAAACAGTAACATTTATTTCCAAGGACAATCTCACTACCTCATGGGTACACTCTGCAGAGGTCACGTCTACACATGGTAACAAATAAAACCCTAAAAATGTGAAAGAATTAATATTGCCCCTTCATTGGTATTATGCTAACAATAGAAATGGCAAATATAAACCTAAGGTAAAATTGTTTTGCGTGTATCAAGATGGCCCACGTAGGCATCTAGAATCAAATCATCATCAAACTATACCCATTTCTTCACCAGTTATTATTTCTCATGAAAGAAATATAACACCACATAGTATACCAAGGGATCTAAGCTAACTCAGCATAAGCTGGCTAATCAGAACTTATACAGCCCCCCATACACAAAGTTAGATGCTGTACTTAGGTTAATGCTCTCTGCGTGCCCCTATAAGCAGCTACTAGTAGGCATGATCTTGATCTTCCTGCTCAGGCCCTCTGACAGGTGCTTCAGCTCACCTAGCAGCAAGTAAACTTACTAAACTGACCAAAACAATGCGAAACTAGGTGAGAAGAGCCATGCTAGGTAATGCGCAATGCAAATCAACCATCAACTTCTCTTAGAAAACAGAATTACACAAGACAGCACCAATGGGTGACCACTTTTCTACTTCTAATTTTAAGTATCACCATAACTATAAATAAGGTAGATGAACGCACAATTCTTTAATGTCTTACTGCTTTTTTTTTTTTTTTTCATTTTTAACTTTAATTTTAGTAATACTAACCTCAACTACAGCATCATTACTAGAATACTGAGCCAGGTCTCGAATCCCATTCATGAACTGTTTATTTGCAACACAAAAGGCTTTTCCAGTATCAATCATTGCAATACAAAGTTTCACAAGCTGAAAAAGAAAAAAAAAATTCATCAGGTTGAAGATAGTTTTACAAATTACTTAGTTGAATAAGTGTTGGCAGTAACTATATAAGGTGACCTAGTTAAGTTCAATTTGTTTCATCAATAAACTCAAAACAGACTAATTGAAAAGTATTCTTTTTTCCTTTGGCTTATAAAGTAAATTCATAGCAGAGTTGTACCAAAAAAGTTGACCTTTTAGGATCCAGAGGCTGTGTGATAACAACAACAAAAGTATGTTGCAGGAAAGGTGAAGTAAACTGGTGTGATAGCTCAGTGATCGTTTCAATATTAGTCCATCAGCGCAGACGGCTAAAGGGATTAATCAACCACGTACTCAAAAAAAAAAAATGTCTCTAATACCTATTGTTCCAGGCATTGTCTACGCCTTAGTACTGGGCTCTTCTCTTTCTTTCATCTTTCTCTTTCTCTCTCTCCCTTCCTTCTTCTTTTCATTCCCTTTATCCCTCCATCTCCCTGTTCTTCCATTCCTTCCTTCCTTCTTTCTCTTTCTTTCAGACACAGAACTTTTTTTTTTACCAAAATCTTGGGTAAATGTCAAATATTAAAAAACAGATAAAAGTGAAACTGTTCTAGACAAAGGAGAGAAAAGTACTGAGGGGATGGAAAGGGGGGGGGTCACCAAGAAGAGGAAAAAGAGCCAAGAAAAACTTTAGAAAAACTCCTGAAGGATCTCAAGAGTATAAATTAAAACTGCTGCCCTAAGACCTAGGGGAACAGAAAATGAAAACATCATCTCTGCTCTCAAAAACTCTAATTCTATAATTCTAACAAGTAGATAAATTCTATAGAGCACAAACACAACTACTATGACAAAACTATGCATGGAAAAAAAAAAAAAAAAAAAAGGAAGACCATTTAACCAGGGCTGTGGGGACCAGGGAAGGATTCCTAGAAGAGGCAACAGAAGATATTGCTATACTGTTAAGGGCTTTTGATTTATCAATGTGCATCCAAGAGGGGAGGTATATAATATGTAGCATTTCCCAAAAATATTTGACCATGGAATTCTTGTTAGAGGAAGCATTATTATACGACCAACGTTCCACAAAACCCACTGTGAGAAATGCTGGCACAGATGTCTTTTTAAATCATTTGCTATTTACAATATAAAATAAAATGTCTTGCCAGAAAAACTGATTCTAAAGTTCATATGGAGTAACCACTATGCAAGATGAGCAAAAAAAAATTTGAAGAACAGTAATAAGGTAGGAACATTAGTACTATATGATATTAAAATATATTACAAAAATATAGTAAATAAAGTCTGGTAGTAAATGCAAATAGACAAACTGATCAATGTAAGAGAATACACAGTCAAAAAAACAGATACAAACATGCCATATTTGATTAAAGTAATACTCCAGCCAGTGGGGGAAAAGTTATCTGATAAATGATATTAGGGACACTGGACAGTCATCTGAAGGGGATAAAAAAAGAAATTAAATTGTATTACAGACTCCCAAGTTAGTTACAGATAAGGATTTAAACATAAAAACAGAATCAGAAATCAAAGAGAAAACAGAAGGTATTTTTTTTTCAATAATCTCAAAGTGGGAAGTCTGAGAAGGATGAGAAGCTCAAATACCATGCAAAAAAAAAAAAGATCAATCCAATTACATAATAAGACATTTCTATAAGGAAAAAGCAAACACAGTCAAAAGAAACAACATAGGAAAACAATATTAAGACAAATCACAAAGGACAAGTTTCCCTACCATAAAAAAGGGTATATAAATCATTTTGAAAATCCAACTATTTACTAGAAAAAATGGGTAACATACATGCAGAGATAACCACCCCCCTAAAAGAAATACATGTGTCTTAAACCCATGAAAAGATATTCATTCTCGCTATAATAAAAGAAATGGAAATTACTATTTTTTTTTTTTTTTTACTAACAGCAAAGATCAAAAAGTTTGATAACATGCTGTTTTAAAGAGGGCAGGTATGGGGAAATAGTCACTCTCATGCATTGTTGGTAGGGGTGTAAATTGGTACAATATCTACAGAAGGCAGTTTAGCAAGAGCTATCAAAATTTAAAACGTACCTTCTAACTTCGCAATTTCACTTTTTAAAATGTATTCTACAACTATATTTTACAGATAGGCCATGTGACACATGTAAAGTTATTCACTGCAGTCACAGTAAAATACTGGTAGCAAGCTAAGCGTCCGTCAGCGGACAGCTAGATAAATAAATTATGATATATCCATGCAAGGTAATACAATTCAACCATTTTTTAAAATGAGACAGCTCTATAATAACAAATAACATCCATGATATATTAAAAGAAAAATTAAAATGTAGAACAGTGCTAATATTTTTGTTGAAATGGGGAGTCATTTGTACTGAAAAGTACAAATACTTTTATATGCTTAGAAAATTTTGTGAAAAGGCCAGGCATGGTGGCTCACGCCTGTAATCCAAAAACTTTGGGAGGCCGAGGTGGGCAGATCACTTGAGGTCAGAAGTTCAAGATCAGCCTGGCCAACATGGCAAAACCCCATCTCTACTAAAAATACAAAAATTAGCCAGGCATGGTGGTGTGCACCTGTAGCCCCAGCTAGTTGGGAGGCTGAGGCAGGAGAATTGCCTGAACCCGGGAAGCAGAGGTTGCAGTGAGCTGAGATCATCCCACTGTACTCCAACCTCAGTGACAGAATGAGGCTGTCTCAAAAAAAACGAAAATTGTGCAAGGGCATAAGAGAAACTAGTTCAGTGCATTCCTCTAGGAAAGAGATTAGAAAATGACTGATTTTCACTAGGTACACACTTTTTTACCTTCAAATTGTGTACTACATAGGTGGTATTATGCAACAAATTAAATTCAAAAATAATTAAAAGTTTCCATAAAAACAAAGAGAGACAGGTTAATAGTAAAACATTATGGCAAAAAATATAGGGTTCTCAGCTAAGTCTGCTTAGGTTCAACCTACTGTCATACTTAAACATCTAAGTGAGCCTGAGTGACCTTAACCTCAACAAACTTCGATTTCTTCTTCTGTATCACACATAACAATGGTACCAAACCATATATGGTTACTAAAAAAAAAGAGTAAGAGAATACACATAAAGATTCTTAGCACAGGCCAGTGGCTCATGCCTGTAAGCCCAACACTTTGGGAGGCCAAGATGGGAGGAACTCTTGAGGCCAGGCATTTGAGACCAGCCTGGTCAACAACTCTATCTCTGTCTTCAAAAAAAAAAAAGATTCTTAGCACAAACTTACTGGCACATGGTAATTATTCAATAGAGATTTGTGCTTCCTTGTCAGAGGGGGAGGTTTTCTTATTGTTGTTTGCTTTTGTTTTGTTTTACTAAGAAACAAACTTAGTTAAAAAAAAAAAAAAAAAAACTTTATCTACTTAAGATAGAGGTGGCAGAGAAGGGAAAGGAGAGAGATGCCAAAGCAAAGTCCTGAGGAGGCAGGGGGCTTGGAACTGTATAGAAAAAGGGATACTTTTATCATTCAAAGAAGCAGAAAAACTAAATTGTAAGAACAGATTCTGTTAAACTTCTAGATTAGGAGCAAGAAATAAAGGCATTCTCACCAAGCAGAAGAAGAGACAAGGTCATCTGCTGAGAATGAAGAACAATGTGGCAAATCTTGAGGTCTTGAAGAGCCACTAACAGTAACAAGAAAGGAACCTGACCGCATTTGGGGGAAACTGCTTTATATCAAGAATTCCAGGAATGTGTAGCACCATCAGTTAGTTGGTTTCACCAAACAGTTGTGTAACTTCCCCTGTAGGGTTTTATAGGCCAAATGTGGAACAAATAATATAGATGGTTAGACTTAAAATAGTGGAGAATTCTGCAGAGTAGGTATTATGGAAGGGACATGAAAGTCTCTGAAGAGAAATGATGTAATAAAATTAAGAGTACTCTGAAAGGGATCATAGCGGCATTATTTACAACAGCCAAAAAAGAGAAACAACTCAAATGTCCATCAACTGATGAATGGATAAACAAAATGAGGTACATCCATGCAACGATGCATTATCCAGCTATAAAAACAAAGGACTGATACATGCTACAACATGGATGAATCTTAAAAACATGCTAAGAGAAAGGAGCTAGACACATAAGATCAAATATTGTATTATTCCATTTATTTGAAATGTTCAGAATAGGCAAATCCAGGGACAGAAAGTAGATGAGGTTGCCAGAAGATAGAGGGAGAGGAGAATTGGGAGTGACTGCTAATAGATACAGGGTTTCCTTTCGGGGTGAAAAATATTTTGGAATTAGATAGTGGTGATGGTTGTACAACACTGGGACTATACTAAAAACCATGAATTACACACTTTGAAACAGTGGATTTTATGTTAGGTTAATTTTATCTCAACTTTTTTTAATTATAAAAAAGAGGAATACGTTGAAATGTATTTAAAAATTATCTGAGCAGCCATAAAAAAGAACGAGTTCATGTCCTTTGCAGAGACATGGACGAAGCTGGAAACCATCATTCTCAGCAAACTAACACAGGAACAGAAAACCAAACACCGCATGTTCTCACTCATAAGTAGGAGTTGAACAATGAGAAAACATGGACACAAGGAGGGGAACATCACACAACAGGGCCTGTTGGGGGCAGGGCAAAGGGAGGGAGAGCATTAGGACAAATGCGCGCGGGACTTAAAACCTAGATGATAGGTTGATGGGTGTAGCAAACCACCACGGCACATGTATACCTGTGTTACAAACCTGCACATTCTGCACATGTATCCCAGAACTTACAGTAAAATTTAAAAAAAAAAAAAAAAAACAGTGATCTGGAATATCACAAGTGGATAGTGAAAGACCAGAGATAGGGCTGAAGAACAGAAGCAGTAATGAGGCTGAGAACTGGAAGGACTGGAGACTCAAGTCAGAAAGTAGGATATCAGCATTCCAGATTTCAAAGATTAGAACCCTGGGTGATGAGGCACAGAACATAGCCATGAAATAGGTATCAGAAGTAGAACAGAGGTCACTATCACAGGAGTTACAGAGAAATGAAATTGTCATATAGCAGAACCACATATACGCTGCAGCTATCCAGCAGGAAGGACAGACTTGGCAATGAAGAGGGAGGGAGGCTGAAACAGAGAAGACTGAGACTTTGCCAGGTGTCAACATACTTGTTAGATGACACTGATAAATGAGATTATAACTGAATAATATAAACCTACAAAGAAGGAAGAGTTTTACCTACAAGATTAAATGTCAAGTCCATCTAAATTATCAAACTAATATCCCTAATTCATTCAACAACTTTTTACTAAGCGATTACTATGTCATAGACACTCTGCCAGATGACAGGAATACAAACAACTTATCTGCTGACTATCCTTCAGTAACATACTCTCCAATTCTTGTTTTTTCATGTGCAAATTAGGGCTATCAACTTTGCACTATTGCTATAATGATAAGAAATAATATAAGTAAAACACAGGACTTTGTATACACCAAGTATACAAAACAAATGAGGGTTTTTTCTTTTTCTTTTGAAATGGGGTCTTGCTCTGTCACTCAGGCTGCAGTGCAGTGGCACACGCATGCCACCACGCCAGGGGCACCATACCCAGCTAATTTTTGTATTTTTAGTACAGACAGGATTTCACCATGTTAGCCAGACTGGTCTCGAACTCCTGACCTCAAGTGATTCGCCTGCCTCGGCCTCCCAAAGTGCTGGGATTACAGGTGTGAGCCACCGCTCCTGGCCGGTTTTTTTCCTTTTTAAGGACGGTCTCTCTTCAAGGAGCTAACAGTGTGTTGAAGAGACAGCATCATTGTTTATTTAGAATTTACCACATGCCAAGAACTGTGCTAAGTACTTTACATGTATTATCTCATTTTAGTTTCATAATAATCCTATGAAACAGACCCTCTTATTTTCCCCATTTTGGAGAGAAGAAACTGAGGCACAGAAAGGTTGAAGAGCTTGTCCAAGTAAATGGACAAGTAAATGACAGAGCCAGACTCAAACCCAGCGGCAGCTCCAGGCTTTGTGTTCTCAACTACTAGGCTATGCTACCACGTAAAACTACCATATTATAACAGCTTAAATCAAAGTACATGCAAGAAACAATGCAACAGAAGAGAAAGAGCCAACGTTTGGTAGTACTTGGCTGAGATTTAAAGAGTATCTGCTCAATGGGGAACAAGCATTGCCAGTGAGACAATGCAACACATGCAGAAATTAAGCCTAGATGGCAACTATGATGCACTATGATGCTGTCAATGACAGAACACCTGGCAAGAATGGATCAATAATTGAACTCAGTAGAGCAATGCCACTCATAAAGCATTATTCACCAGAAAGAATGAACTACTGGTGGCGTACATTATAGGCAAAGTCAGCAAGCTAGTTTAACCTGTCCCTGGCATGATTTACAATGATGCTATAGGTGGAACTTGCCCTCCACTAACCTATGAAATCATTAACCTAGATTTGGAGCAACCCCTCCACCACCCGCATTAGTCCTTCATTGCCACTACCTTCAATAACAACCACTTCCTCCTCTCAGCCTCTCTTCCCTATGCTAACTCCCCACAGTTTCTAAAATAAAAATAATAGTTAATAGATTAACAATTTAGCTGGGCATCGGGGCTCACGCCTGTAATCCCAGCACTTTGGGAGGCCAAGGGGGGCAGATCACCTGAGGTTAGGAGTTCGAGACCAGCCTGGCCAATATGGTGAAACCCTGTCTCTACTAAAAATACCAAAAAATTAGCCAGGTGTGGTATCGTGCCCCTGTAATCCCAGCTACTCAGGAGGCTGATGCAGGAGAATCGCTTCAGCGTGGCAGATGGAGGCTGCAACGAGCCGAGATTGCACCACTGCACTCCTACCTGGGTGACAGAGCAAGAATCCATTTCAAAAAAAAAATTTTTTTAATTAAAAAAAAAAAAGAATTTGGGAGAGGTACAGAAACCAGAGAAATATAAAAGTAACTATGGAACTTCAGTGGGAGGGAAAATAGTGATATTTTTTAAGCTGTCAGGTTTCCATGTGTCCTTGGTAGCCCTTTGGGTAAGACAGACTCTAGAATGGGCTTACAGTTCTTAGTACTCAATGTCAATACTTCAATAACTTGTTTCAGATTTGAATCTTTTGGTCTGAAGATTCTAGCAGTGTGTGTGCCCTACCCCAAGTGAATAATACAAAGGAAAAAACAATCCACTCATAACAGCAAAATAATCAGCAAAAACATTGTCGGTGGATTCTATCTGTTTAGGTATTTTAAACTCTGAAGTGTCCCACCACAGGTGTTGCATATGATTTACATGTGGTTCTACCTTATTACATTACTCTTATTTCATGTATATAATACATATGTAATAATATATGTATTATTTATGTACATATAAGTAATAAGATATCCTTCTTATACCACTCTGATTCTTTAAAAGGCCTTGCCCCTCTACATACTCTCTCATAAATCTTCCATAAAATCAAAACTATATTTTCTGTTGTCTACCTTAAGAGTTTAAAATTTTGTTTCAAAGAGTACTTGAAAATAAATGTAATGTCTCAGCGTAAAAAATAAAATAAAATAAAATAGTAATAAAAAGCCAGACATGTAATTTTTAAGTAGAAACAAAGGAAGGCATTTTCAAGTAATATCCTTATCCAAAATCAAAATATTAATTTTTACAAAGACTTGCCTGGAAGCTAGCTAGCGTTCCTCAGAACATTTCTCAGTGGCATGTGCTTCCCCAACGCGGATCCTGAAGTGCAGTGATGCACAAGAAGAGCACTGAACTGATCATAAAGACAGAGGGGGCCGGGTGCGGTGGCTCATGCCTGTAATCCCGGCATTTTGGGAGGCCAAGGCAGGCAGATTGCCTGAGCGCAGGAGTTCAAGACTAGCCTGGGCAACACAGTGAAACCCCATCTCTACTAAAACATAAAAACTTAGCCAGGCATAGCAGCGTGAGCCTGTAATCCCAGCTACTCAGGAGGCTGAGGCAGGAGAAGTGCTTGAGCCTGGGAGGCGGAGGTTGCAGTGAGCCGAGATCGCGCCACTGCACTCCAGCCTGGGTAACAGAGCAAGACTCTGTCTCAAAAAAAAAGAAAAGGGGTTCTAACCCTGGTTGTGCCTCTTCTACTTTGTGATTTGAAGCAAGTCCCCGTCACTTTCTTGGGCTTTGGTACCCTCATCTATAAAATGGGAAAAACACTTGTCCTATCCTACAGGATTCTTGTAAAAATTAAAAAGATACTATATATTACAGAGCTTTAAAATTATAGAGTACTATACAAAAATAACATCTCTAAACATCTTCTAAAATTTTGATGTAATTTGTGTACATATAGAACTAATGCTATTTTATAGTTTCTAGACTATTTATATTATATAAAGATGTGTGTTTCATGGTTTCGAAACATTTGAAAACCTTCAGCTGAATATATTTCACATCCTTGCTACTCAAAAAGTGTGGGTCAACAGCATGGGCATCACCTGGAATTCCGGTTACCAACACAAAGTCTCAGGTGTCTCCAGCTACTGAATCAGAATCTGTCTTTTCACAAAATGAGATCCCCACAAAGTTAAGGTCTGAGAAGCACGACGTTACACAGCAATGCCATTTATAACAATAATTATTAAACTAGAAAGTTATTTTCAGAAAAGGTATTTCAAATATATACATCTGATTTATCTCCAGAAATTTAAAGAGAAACATGTTAATGAGCAGTGGTTTCAGAAGTATATCTAAACAAATGGATCAGAAGCTGTCTTACTCATTCTACTGCTTCTGCCTACTATATAGCAAACAGTGTTTCTTGGACAGACACCAAAAAAATCATCAATAATATAGACGGAGGGAGGCCGGGCGCGGTGGCTCACGCTTGTAATCCCAGCACTTTGGGAGGCCGAGGCGGGCGGATCACGAGGTCAGGAGATCGAGACCACAGTGAAACCCCGTCTCTACTAAAAATACAAAAAAAATTAGCCGGGCGTGGTGGCGGGCGCCTGTAGTCCCAGCTACTCGGAGAGGCTGAGGCAGGAGAATGGCGTGAACCCGGGAGGCGGAGCTTGCAGTGAGCCGAGATTGCGCCACTGCACTCCAGCCTGGGCGACAGAGCGAGACTCCGTCTCAAAAAAAAAAATATAGACGGAGGGAAACAATGTACATTTACCCTTCCATAAAATATGACCATACCGATTACTAAGTATGTATTTAAGCATTTCTGGCATTAGCTTAAAAATGGAATATTTTAAATTGTATTTATATTTGAACGTGGCCAGACCCAAATTTATACAATGGTCAGGTTATATATGAAATCCATTAAGCCACAAAAAAGAAAGATGCAATCTTTTTGGTAGAAAACACAGAAAAAGCTTCTCTTTTTTTTTTTTTTTTTGAGATGGAGTTTCATTCTTGTTGCCCAGGGTGGAGTGCAATGGCACGATCTCAGCTCACGGCAACCTCCACTTTCCCGGCTCAAGCGATTCTCCTGCCTCAGCCTCCCGAGTAGCTAGGATTACAGGCATGCACCACCACACCTGGCTAATTTTGTATTTTTTTAGTAGAGATGGGGTTTCTCCATGGTGGTCAGACTGGTCTCAAACTCCTGACCTCAGGTGATCTGCTCGTCTCAGCCTCCCAAAGTGCTGGGATTACAGGCAAGAGCCACCACACCTGGCCCCAGAAAAAGCTTTTAACAACATAAAGGATGTTTAGTGAGCTTTGAAGTCAGACATGGATTCGAATTCCTGCTCTAGCACTTAGATTAGACTTTACACAGGCTACTTAGTGTCTCTAGTCTTACTTTCCTCATGTGTAAAACTGGGATAATAATAGCATTTACCCTCATAGAGATAAAAAGCTACCAGGCCAGGTGCGATGGCTCACTCCTGTAATCCCAGCACTTTGGGAGGCCGAGGCAGGTGGATCACCTGAGGTCAGGAGTTTGAGACCAGCCTGGCCAACATGGGAAACCCTCTCTCTACTAAAAACACAAAAAATTAGCTGGGCATGGTGGTGCACGCCTGTAATCCCAGCTACTTGGGAGGCTGAGGCAGGAGGATCGTTTGAACCCAGGAGACGGAGGTTGTAGTGAGCTGAGATCATGCCACTGCACTCCAGCCTGGGTGACAGAGTGAGACTCTGTCTCCAAAAAATAAGAGACCTACTATTGTAGGTACTAATCATTATTTACGGCAAACGAGAATCAATGTTTTAAAAAGCTAAACATGTAAAATTTACCTTATCAAGTTTTAGTTCCAATTCTGCCACATCACCTTCTACTTCTTCCAAAGCTGCCCTAGAAAAATTAAATATAAAACAAGTTATTTCGTTTGTTTAAATGTACACTTTACTCTTGAAAAGTAACTCTAAATGAAAAGATAGATATGAATGCTTAAAAATTACACTTCACATGAAGTAATAATTACCTTGGAATTTAGTATCAATACTTCATAATCATGCAATACAACAGATAATACAATTATTGTTTAGGACAATGACAGAACACATTACGCTAATTTATACTCAGCATTAGTATCATTCCAATTAATAACACTAAATACAGCTATTTAGCATGCACTTTTTAAATGAATAAGAAATTTTAAAGGTTGAGGCGTACAAAGAATCAGATTTCTCGATAACAAAACACATGCAACCAAACTGCAAGGCATTGTTGGCAACCAAAAAGAAGAGCTTTTACTTTTAGAAATAGCTCAGAAAAATATCACCCTTGTTTTGTTTCCAAAGTATTTTTTTAATCAGCACCTAACACTAATTTTAGTCTCTCTTCTTCTCCTAGCAATATAATTTTAATACAGAAAAATTAGCAAAGGTTAGATTATGTAAAATGCAGAAACTAAATAAGCCAAATATTGTCTTATTGACAAAAGAGAATACAATTATAATACCAGTTAGCACTTCATATCACACTACAAGGCAACATTTCAAAACTGGAAATTTGTCTGAAACAAAATAGCAGCAACTAAGTTTTTGGGATGAAAACATTTTACACTCAAGAGTATGTATAACAAAATGTAATTTATCTACTTTAAGTCATTTATGCCATTTTCATATATCTACTTGATAAACTAGCAATTCTCAAATAGGTATTTTAAGATTTAACTAAATTTTTTTTAAGTTGGATAGTAATGGGGGATTTACACTGAGTAAGATATTCTCAGGAGACAGAGCTAGGACGAAAACTATTTCCAGAACAAGCATGGTGGCTCACACCTGTAATCCCAGCACTTTGGGAGGCTGAGGGGAAGGACTGCTTGGACCCAGGAGTTTGAGACCAGCCTAGGAAACACAGGAAGACCCTGTCTCTACAAAAAATAAAAAGATTAGCCAGGCATGATGGCTCACGCCTGTGGTCCCAGCTACTCAGGGGGCTGAGGTGGGAAGATCACTTGGGCCTGGGAGGTTGAGGCTTCAGTGCAATCCAGCCTAGGTGCTCCTGTCTCAAAATAAAACAAAAAACTCAATTTCCAGAACTCCCACTTCACCTCTGTGTGACCTCTGAATAATCACCTTATTGACTAGTGGTTCTGCTTCTCCATTGGGTAACATTTATTTTTAAGAAGTTTTTAAATCTCTAAAGAAAATAACTTTGAATTATTCAGTAAAGAAATGCCTATGATAAAATGAGATGCTCTAGCATATGATTGGAGAAAACGGAAGGTGCTGCACTCTGTAGCACAGAAACAGAAATACTTCTTCCGACTAAAAGTTTCTCATTAGCTTCAGCAAAGTTTTTCAAACTATGCATTGTCCCCTTAACCTAGAAAACATTTTTCATTCACATCAGTGCTCAGTCCCTTCACCTACTCATCATTTAAAACTTAATTTACACAAGAAAACAAATGTATGTGTATGAAGATATTCACTGTAACGGGTTAGAAACCTCGATGTGCAGCAATAGGAAATAATGTAAATACATTACGATATATCCATACCATTATGTGAGGCAGCAGATTTTAAATGAGGTTGAGGCCGGGCGCGGTGGCTCACGCTTGTAATCCCAGCACTTTGGGAGGCCGAGGCGGGCGGATCACGAGGTCAGGAGATCGAGACCACGGTGAAACCCCGTCTCTACTAAAAATACAAAAAATTAGCCGGGCGTGGTGGCGGGCGCCTGTAGTCCCAGCTACTCGGAGAGGCTGAGGCAGGAGAATGGCGTGAACCCGGGAGGCGGAGCTTGCAGTGAGCCGAGATTGCGCCACTGCACTCCAGCCTGGGCGACAGAGCGAGACTCCATCTCAAAAAATAAAAAAAAATAAAAAAAATAAATAAATAAATAAATGAGGTTGATCTGTATCTACTGATATGGAAATCTGCACAGCATAGAGTATTATATGGGGGAAAAAGCAAGCTACAAAATTATATGCATAGCATGAGCTCAATTTGGGAGCATATTTATCAGTCTATGAACTACAACTCTGAAGAATGGGGATTTGACAGCAGAAAGTACAAATAAGGATTTGCACTTTTTACTAAATTCTGGATTGTTTAACTATTTTCAACAACTATGCATTTTTAGGTAACGTTTAAAGCTAATAAAGGGGAAAAAGAAGTCCAAACACCACCTCCCCAAGACATGGTCCTCTTGGAACCCCTCAAACACTCAAGCTGAATGGCATACCCTCCCGTGCCCCTCCAGCACCTCACACACATTCTATCACTGTGCACCTCGCTACTAGTCTCAGTTCCCCATAGCAGTACAGACACGCAAACAAAATGTTTGTTGAGCCAAGGGTGAAACTCACTAAGTAAGCTAATTGTCAGATACCCTCTTCATTTACATTTTAACCTTTATTTATCTTTACTCAGTCTTCCATGTCTTTCAAGCAAAGTAGCTGAAATGACCAGTTTGAGATTTAATCGTTGGTTTCTACTAAACAAATGGGTTGGGAGAAACTTTTGTAACTTCTCCAATCTTATTTCACTGTGCAATTCTACTAATTCACTTTTGTAAAACAACACGTTTAAAGAAAGGTAAGCAGCAAGGCACAGTGGCTCACGCCTGTAATCCCAGCACTTCATCAGGAGGCCGAGCTGGGCAGATCACTTGAGGCCACGAGTTCTAGACCAGCCTGGCCAACAGAGCGAAAGCCAGTCTCTACTAAAAATACAAAAAGTAGCGTCAGGCCAGGAGTTTGAGACCAGTCTGGACAACAAAGCAAGACTCAGTCTCTCAAAAAATACAAAATAAAAAACGTTAGCCAGGCACGTAGTGTGTGGCTGTAATCCCAGCTACCGGGGACTCTGAGGCAGGAGGATTGCTTGAGCCCAGGAGTTTCAAGTTACAGTGAGCTATGACTGCACCACTGCGCTCCTGCCTGGGCCACAGGGCAAGACTCCATCTCTTTTTTTTTTTTTTTTAAGTGGGGGGTGGTAAAGACTAAATGAGGACTGTTCATATCATCAATCACAGTACATGACACAAAGAACAAAATCAATTCGCAGATTCTTTCTCTCCTTTGGCTTACCACTGAGATGACTTCTATTCATTAATGAGACAGAACCATTCTGGAACATATGTTTAATAAACTAATAAGTGAAATAAAAGAATTTACCCAACAATCTTTCAAAATATTAAATGATAGATATTATTTCTCTGCAATCCTCCCAAATTTTTACGAAGCATATAACTTTTATAAAAATGCAAGGCAATAAAGAGGCCAAAATTATAGACCCCTACCCTCCATAGCTTAAAATTTAATTTAAAAAAATCAAGTTATATACACATCAACAATGAAATAAAATATATGATTGAGCAGCAAAATGAGCAAAACAGAGAATAAGTAATAAGGTAAATAGATGTTAAGAGAAAGGGAAGAAAAGAGAAGAAAATGAGCACAGTCACAAGGGTCAGCAAACAATTACCCAACAGGCAAGTTTGATCCATAACCTGTTTTTACAGTCTATGAGCTAAAAATGGTTTCTACATTTTTAAGTGGCCGAAAAATATTTTTAAAAAATAATATTTTGTGATGCATGAAAATTATATTAAACTCAAATTTCTGTTCCTCTAAAGTTTTACAGAAGCAGAGACAAGTTAGTTCACTTCCGTACTCTCTACGGCAGCTTTCACGCCATAATGGCATAGTTGAGTAGTTGCAAGAGAGACCATATGGCCCACAAAGCACAAAATATTTACTATCTGGCCCTTTACAGAAAAAGCTTACTGACCATTATGAATGTCAAATATAAGAACGTGAATGAAAATCTTTTCTCATATATGAAATACATAAAAGAAAATAAAATTTGGACTTAGCTCTAGCTGTCTGTACTCTAAGAAGCTGAATAAGCCCAGAATTCAGAAAAACAGATACTTTATTTTTAATAACAATACCTTCATTCTCTTATCTATTCATGCATCACAGTTTTTTATTATCAATTGAAAAATAGTTACCTAAAAACATAAAACTAGAAGAGAAGCCGGGTGCGGTGGCTCATGCCTGTAATCCCAGCACTTTGGGAGGCTGAAGTGGGTAGATCACATAAAGTCAGGAGTTCAAGACCAGCCCAGCCAACATGGTGAAACCACTTCTCTAATAAAAATATGAACATTAGCCAGGCGTGGTGGCGGGCACCTGTAATCCCAGCTACTAGGGAGGCTGAGGCAGGAGAATCGCTTGAACCCAGGAGGCGGAGGTTGTGGTGAGCTGAGATCATGCCATTGCACTCCAGCCTGGGACACAAGAGCAAAACTCCATCTCAAAAAAAAAACCAATAAGAAAACTAGAAGAGAAAAAAATCCAATAGCAAGTTTAACACCAAGACATGGCTATGAAATGAATGAGGCTCAAAAACAGAACTCTCTCCACTCAGATAACTGCATATTCTTGTAGCAATAAACTTTCTAAGCTACTGTTTGTAAAAAGAGTATATATTAAAACAACTAAATACATTAAATGTGTAATATGAGCATTACATTTTCCTTATAAAATTATTTGAAAGAAAAAAGAAGTATGGGCCAGGCACGGTGGCTCACGTCTGTAATCCCAGCACTTTGGGAGGCCGAGGCGGGCAGATCACTTGAGGTCAGGAGTTCAATACCAGCCTGGCCAGCATGATGAAAACCCATCTCTACTAAAAATACAAAAATTAGCCAGGCGTGGTGGTGCATGCCTGTAATCCCAACTACTTGGCAGGCTGAGGCAGGAGAATCGCTTGAACCCAGGAGGCAGAGGTTGCAGTGAGCCAAGATTGCGTCACTGCACTCCAGCCTGGGAGACAGTGAGACTGTGTCTCAAAAAGGAAAAAAAAAAAAAAAAAAGAAGTATGCTAAATAATTATTTTTCCCATCCATTTAAAATCCTTGAAAACTAAAAACAACCACCAAAAAAAAAAAAAAAAAAAAAAACCCTTCACTCCAACTTGGCAATAGCCTTAAAATGAAATTAATAATTTAAAATTAGGTCACATGGTGACGCAATCTAAACTGCCAATAGCAGGATATTCAAGATCATTAATAGGCACATAAATATCCTCAAACATTAAGGGTGAATTTCAGGCTCTAAGTCATAACTACCTAATAAAAAATCATCAAATAGAAATAAATACTCAAAACGTGCAGATTTTGAAACTGTTGTATTCCTTTGTTTTATATAATACATGTATTTCTAAAAGCTGCATGTAAATTGAATAACCGTTTAGAGACTCAGGAGAGGTGCCTGTATGTATGTGTCCATCATAGTACCTACCATCCTAAGTCAACTTCCTCTTTCAGCTCAACAGCCTTATGTACCCTGGGCAATGCTGGACTATTCTTTGCAAGGAAAGGACAACAGCTGCATCAAGGGCAGTCCTGGGATTTGTTAAGTGGTCAAAAAGAGTGACGAAAAGGCCCTATACCGATGAGATTACTCCCCTCTGTTTTTGACCAGAAAACAACACAGCACACACTCTAGAAACCTGCTTTTTAATAGAAATCCCCATTAAATACTTTTATAATGTGAATGGCCACCCCTTATTAGTTTGGTTAAGTGCTGGGTCCTTTATGCTGGGTCTCTGCAACATCTTTATGTTGAGAGGCAGTAGAATAAAGTTTAAAAAAAAAAAAAAGAAAACTGCTTGTGTTTGAATCACTACTATACTTCTTACTAGCTGTGTAATGATGAACAAGTTTTTTGTGTTTCAATTTCTCCTCTAAAACACAGATAAACAACAGTCTCTCCCACAGAGACGTATGACAAATGTTAATATCCATGTGAAAAAAGTCAGTGAATGTCAGCTATGAGTATTTACATAGTGTTAAAGAAAATACACAATCTCTTTGTTTTCATGTTATGGGGCCACACGAGAAGAAAGCAGTAATAAGATCATCACATACTTCCAAAATGAATTTGAAATAGTCTGAAAAAGGGGCAAAAAACAGTTAAAATAGGCCTAAGATCAGCAATTAAAACAGCAAATCTAATTTCCTTTAAGAGAAAACACTTCTAGGAGTGCAAAAGGCTTATTGGAAGAAAGACAAAAACACAATACTGCTGTCCCTTTCCAAAGATCACACATCAAATACAGACTGGAGTCCTCTCCTAACTTCCTAACTTCAATCTAGACTAGAGGACTACATATATATGACATACAAGATGATGAAATATTTAAAAATCTACTTGGTTTCTAAGGTTATCAAGGTAGGTTCTATCCAACTCCTCTAAGAGCCTAAAAACAGAGGAGAACCAACATAGAATCAGTATGAATGAAGGTTACAGTTCTAAATTTATATTTACACTTAATCTTAGCCAAAAGGCCAAGAAGCAACTGTATATTTGTTACATAATAATAACCTTTTATAAATGTCTCCGCTGGCCAGGAATGGTGGCTCATGGCTATAATCCCAGCACTTTGGGAGGCCAAGGCAGGTACATCACGGGAGGTCAGGAGTTCGAGGCCAGCCTGATCAACATGGTGAAACCCAGTCTCTACTAAAAATACAAAATTAGCCAGGCGTGGTGGCGCATGCTTGTAATCCCAGCTACTCAGGAGGCTGAGGCAGGAGAATCACTTGAACCCAGGAGGCAGAGGTTGCAGTGAGCCAAGATCACGCCATTGCACTCCAGCCTGGGCAACAAGAGTGAAACTCCATCTCTAAATAAATAAATAAATAAAATAAATGTCTCTGCCTTCATTGTTTTCAGAAGTTTCAATGGATGAAATTAAAAGGTCTTTCTTCTCTATTTATTATCTTAGAAATGTTGTAACTGCTCCTATGTGCTCAAATTGGTCTACTAAGCAAACCTAGCTAGATCCATGAGAAATTCAGTCCTGTAATAGGAAAGGGAGTAGTGGAAAAACAAACTAGAAATGGAAACCAACATTTTAGTCTGTCAACTAACATGAGCCCCTGAGAAAATCATTTAATCACACCAGACCTCAGTTCTCTCACTCTGGAACAGCTTGAATATCACTTCAAGACCTAACATTCCATTATTTGGGATTAAGCATTCAAAGGAAAGCTATTGGGTTGGGGCAAAAGTAATTATGGTTTTTTGCCATTACTTTTGCACCAACCTAATAGAACCTGGATTTGTTTCTCTTCTAAGTAAGATTTCCTCCAGGCCCTTGCTTGTGGTTTCAAAAGAGTTAAGGAGGAAAAAAAAATGTTTAAGCCATAAAAAAAAAACTCACCAAATTTTATATTAACAGGTTTCATTCATCTTCTCAAAAGTCTCCTCTGCATAGTTCTTAAAAGACAAGGAGTACGAATATAGATGAAAATAGTGGGATTTTTAAGGTTTTTTGTTTGGCTTAATATTTTGGAGGAAAACAGATTTATTTTATTTTTTGTAGAGACAGGGTCTCATTATGTTGACCAGTCTGGTCTCGAACTCCTGGCCTGAAGCAATCATCCCATCCCAGCCTCCCAAAGTACTAGGATTACAGGCGTGAGCCATCACACTTGGCCAGAAAAAAAATTTTGTTTTCCATCCACGTTTGTATCTTTCTAAGCAAGCCCCATTATATTTCTGTTTTATAGATTGTAAACATTACTCTGCCACTTCCCGGTGGAAAAAAAAAAAACTTTTTTTAAAAAAAGTAGCTAAAAAAAAAAAAAATCTATAACCCTTTTCCCCTCAAATTTTCCCCTGTCAATACACAGTATCCAAAATAAAACCATCAGGGGCCAGGGAGGAGTATAATTGAAAAAGCAATCAAATCACAGCACAAGGTTGAGATGCAAATAGTGTGGCCCTGGTGAATGAATATCACACTCTTAAGTCATAACTCAGATATCAACAACCCCTTTAAATCCCAGCTTATGATTTAAAAAATAAAAAAAATTTAAAAAAAGGAAGAACTTAAAATATTATCCAGATAATAGGGCCGGGTGCAGTGGCTCACGCCTGTAATCCCAACACTTTGGGAGGCAGAGGTAGGAGGATCACCTGAGGTTGGGAGTTCGAGACCAGCCTGACCAACATGATGAAACCCTGTCTCTACTAAAAATACAAAATTAGCCGGGTATGGTGGCGCATGCCTGTAATCCCAGCTACTCGGGGGGTGAGGCAGGAGAATTGCTTGAACCTGGGAGCCGAAGGTTGCAGTGAGCTGAGATCGCACCACTGCACTCCAGCCTGGGCAACAAGAATGAAACTCAGTCTCAAAAAAACAAAACAAAACAAAAAAAAAATATATATATATATATATATTCCAGATAATCATCCTACGTGGAGAATTTGAGGTGGGAGGAGAGGTCTATAGAATCTTCTGTTCCTGGGGCTTCAGCTTCTCATATTAACAGTTATATGATTTCAATAGTCACTTCCAAATTTGCTCTGCATAAAGATAGTAGCTATATATAGTCATTTTTAACATGTGTAGTGGCAAATATTCATTATTGACAGAATACTAATCTAAGGAAATACTAGTAATGTTTTAAGTGTGATCAGATATGAAGTTATTCTTTTTCTCTAACACAAAAAAAAAACAAAAAACAACTCTTCTTTTTAAAGTTGACTTTCTACAAAATCATTCCATTTCCAAGAATTCTTATCATTGTAGTAGGCTTCAACATGACAGGAAAATTAAGTTATCACTGCTTAAAGGGTTAAAATCAAATTTTCAACCAAAGCAATTAAAGTTTGGTGTTATTAGTAGAGTGTCACAGGCAATACATCTAAGGAGAAGACAGCATTGTAAACTTCATGATTCATAAAAGGGGCAGAGGAGATTTCCATGAAGAAAGAACATTGTGGCTGATAATAATGAAAAGACAACCAAGTATTTCAAAGATGGGATATAAGCAGACCCTCAATGAGAGAAGGAAGCAAGATGGCAAGGATATTTAGGGACAGACCCAGACAAAACTGTCAAAAATTAGAATCAGAGGCCAGGCGAGGTGGCTCATGCCTATAATACTGGCAATAGTTTGGGAGGCCAAGGCAGGAGGACAGCATGAGCCCAGGGGTTTCAGACCAGCCCCAGCAGCATAGCAAGACTCCGTCTCTATAATTAACTGATTAATTAACTACATTATCATCAGAAACCTGCCATATTCCTGCTTTTATGGCTGTTTCCCGTTACCCTTTTCAGGAATTGCAAGTGGTACTAGAGGCACAGAATATCCTGCAAATCACAGCAGGTGGGGAACCAAATACTCAGCCTTGCAGGGTTCTCTCCACGACATATCACGGGCTGCTCAACAATCACATCTATAACTTTCCCAGGCTCCTCCATAAACAACCAAGCACCTGTATTAATACATAATAAAAGTTATTCTGCATTACATCTTCCTGTTTTATAATCTACATGCCACCTTCATGCATGATATCACATTTGTATATTAAGAGAAGACTAGGCTGGGCGCAGTGGCTCAGGCCTGTAATCCCAGCATTTTGGGAGGCCAAGGTGGGTGGATCTCTCCAGGTCAGGAGTTTGAGACCAGTCTGGCTAACGCAGTGAAACCCTGTCTGTACTAAAAATACAAAAAAATTAGCCAGGCGTGGTGCTGCACGCCTGTAATCCCAGCTACTCCAGTGGCTGAGGCAGGAGGATCACTTGAACCCGGGAGGCAGAGGTTGCAGTGAGTTGAGATTGTGCCACTGTGCTCCAGCTTGGGAGACAGAGTGAACTCTGTATCGAAAACAAAGAGAGAAGACTACAGAACAGTAACGTGAAATACAAAGAGAAAAGCATTGAGTACCTAAGCGACAACCCCAGAATCACAGAATCTTGAATTGGGAGAAAACTTAGTAAACTGCTAAATGACAGAACTATTAGATGAAAGTAAAGCAGCTGTGTTTAAAAAACCATTTTACACAGTATTTCATCTCCATTAAGCCCCAGAAATTTTACAAGATCTGTAAAGAGGAAGATGAATACAAATTTAAGAGCCTAATCAACAGGCTCAGGGTTTTAAAGACAATCTTCACACTATAAACCACCTGGGATGGTAAACTTCTAACACTGAAGCACCTTCTACTCCTCAGCAGAATGAGCACCCCACCACCACCATTTCCAGAGAGCACTCTGTGCACTTCAAATAGAGAGCCTGACATTCAATTTACTAATGATAATTAAATTATTGGTCATTATGTCTAGACTGAGGACCTCAAAAGCAGACACTATGATTCATTTAGCTATCTCTAGTTCAGCTAGTTACCAGGTAAACATTTGTTGAATGGGTGGATGAATGGAGCATTTAAAACAACTGTTATTTGCGGCCTGGGGTCACTCAAAATGGTTATATACCTGTATCTTATCTCAGTATACACGTATTTATGTGTAACTTTCCAATTCCCTCTTGCTCCAGACTTCTTGTTATTCCAATCTGCTATGCCCTCTCCAGCCTTATATAAATGCTACTATAAAAGTCTCCAGAAAAAAATAGAAGAATAAAAAACTACAAACAATTGCATAAACCTTAAAACTAAAGTTATAATGAAAAAAGGAAAAAGTCTCCTTTTGGCATACAAGGTCGTACCTATTTACCTATATGTAACCATTATTATAGGTATAATTTTTTAAGTTGACAGAAAAGGAAAATTTTTACAATATAATACTCTTCTAGAATAATACAGATTTGGACTTCTAAAACAGGCCTTTACAGAAATTTGACAGGAGCTAAGGAGGTATTCGCTCCACCACGAGCACAAAATTACATTATCATGATTTCTTCAATACATTCAATTTATGATCAGACAGGATCCTTGGACACTCGAAGAAAAGAATCAAACAAGTTATACTAATCAGAAGCAGGGAAAAGTTTAAAAGCAACAACTTAAAATTTATTTTTTAAAAAACACCATTCCTAGAAAAATTCTGGCAAATGAAGCAATTTCCCTTTTCTCTAACAACAAACGGCAGCAAATGTGCATTGTTTGGAATATAAGAACAAAATAAACAATGATCCTTGCCATCCTAGAGCTCACATTCTGAAGGGGAAGACAAGCTATAAACAGTAAACATCAACAAGTCAACTGGATGGTATGCGATAAGGTGGGAAGTACTATGGGGAAAAAGGGAAAGCGAAACAAGGGGAGAGAGGGACGGCTACAATTTTACTCTTTAAAATTGATCAAAATAGTCCTCACTGAGAAAATGACATTTGAGCAAAGACCTGAAGTAACACAGTGAACCATGCAGACAAGGGTGTTAACAGGCAGAAAAAGCCACCAATGCAACATTCCTGGAACGTTCAATAGCAAGGGGGCCTGTATGGCCGAAACAGAACCAGAAAGGGAGAGAGCTGCAGAAGAAATCAGAATGCTCATGGAGAGCCCATCACATTGAGAACCTTGTAGGCCCGCAGCAATGATAACAGCAGCTATACCGGGTAACCACTGAAAGGTCTGCACCAGAGAAGAAATATGCTGTAAAGTCTTTTGTCAAGACTCATTCTGGCTGCTATGTGGAGAAGACTGCAAAGAAACAAAAGAGGAAGAAGCGAAGAGACTAGTAAGGAGGCTACAGCAGTCATCCAGATGAAAGATGAAGATGGCTCAAGGTAAGCACCAATCAGTGGTGAGAAATGCTAAGATTCTGGATATATTTTGTATGTAGAGCCAAGAGGATTTCTTGATGAATTAGATGTGACATGCAAGCATATGCATGCATACACCAGGTACAGGTAAATGTGTAATCAAGTATAATTTCAAAGTTTCAGGCTGGAGCAAAAAGAAAAATAGTTACAATCAACTGAGATGGGGAAGACTATAGGCAGAACAGATTTAGGGAAAGAAGATCTAGAGTTCAGTTTTGGATTTGACTCCAAAATATTTACTAGATACACAAGTGATGACTTCAAATAGGTGGAGGCACATGAGTCTAGAGTTTAGGAGAGAAGTCTGAGTTGGAGGTATAAGTTTAGTAATCAAGAGCACATAGATAGTATCGGCAGCCATAAGACTGGACATTATTAAAATAAAAAGTAAAGACAGAAATGAGTTAAGCCTTGGGGCATTTTGACATTAAAGGTCAGAAGAACAAAACAAATGAGGAAAAGAATCTGAGAAGCAGCAACTGATGACATAAGAAGAAAACCAGGCCCCGCGCGGTGGCTCATTCCTATAATCCCAGCTCTTTGGAAGGCCGAGGCGCAAGAATCACTTGAGCCCAGGAGTTCAAGACCAGCCTAGGCAACATACATACATACATACACACATAAAATAAGAAGAAAACCAAGAGGGTGTCATAGAGAAGGGAAGTGGAAAAAGTATTATCAAGGAAGAAGAAGTTATCAAGTATGTCAAAAGCTGTTGACAGGTCAAACAAGAGGACTAAGAATTAACATCAGGTTTAAGTCAAATTAAAATGGCTGAAAACAATTTTAGAAATGTTGAAAAACACTTCTGGCCTGATATTTTTGATGAACCAAAAATGTGCTTCTAAGGAAGAGATCAAATATTTTTAAATATCCCAGAAATATAAAATTATTGAATTATAGGCAGCACATGAGAATAAAAATGTTCCCAACTAGATACCCTGAAAATGCGTTGTAACATTCAGGAAGAAAGGTAAGTAACTAGATTCCCTGCCTCCCCTTTCCATTCTCAACCCATTCCGTGAAGCTAAAGGTAATTCATTGGATGAAAAAGAAATCTTCATTTTCTTTCTCAGAAGGCTGAGGCAAAAGTTATATTGCCATATATACACACACACATATATATTTATATATATACACACATATATAGTTTATATATATACAGACATATGTATTCATATATATACACACATCTATATATACACACATATGTATTTATATAATATAAATATATTTAAATTATATAATTATAATATATAATTCTTTCTTTTTTTTTTTGGAGACAGAGTCTTGCTCTGTCACCCAGACTAGAGTGCAATGGCGCAATCTCGGCTCACTGCAACCTCTGCTTCCCAGGTTCAAGTGATTCTCCTACCTCAGCCTCCTGAGTAGGTGGGATTACAGATGAGCACCACCACACCTAGCTACTTTTTTGTCTACTTTTAGTAGAGATGGGTTTCACCATGTTGTCCAGGCTGGTCTCGAACTCCTGATCTCAAGTGATCCGCCCGCCCCAGCCTCCCAAAGTTCTGGGATTATAGGCATGAGCCACCGCAACCAGCCTATTGCCACTTATATTAAACACAGTCTAACTCCTACAAATACAAGGACTGCTAATCTAGCCCTCACTCTCCATGAGACAAGGTACGGAGAGACCGACATCTGTGCTTTCTTGTCTTTCTATAAAATTAGGATTGATTGCAATTCAACTCTATGGTTCATTTTGTATGGCTATGGTTACTGTTACCCTTTGCTGATGAACTCTCAAAATTAAAGGAACACATATACAAGCCCAATTACTTCCAATTAATTTCATTAACTGTTAAGGATGATGTATTGGTCTATTCTTTCATTGCTATAAAGAAACACCTGAGGCCTGGTGCAGTGGCTCACACCGGTAATCCCAGCACTTTGGGAGGCCGAGGTGGGCAGATCACAAGGTCAGGAGTTCGAGACCAGCCTGATCAACGTGGTGAAACCCCATCTCTATTAAAAATACAAAAATTAGCTGGGTGTGGTGGCGTACACCTGTAATCCCAGCTATTCAGGAGGCTGACGCAGGAGAATTGCTTGAACCCAGGAGGCGGAGGTTGCAGTGAGCCGAGATTGCACCACTGCACTCCAGCCTGGGCAACAGAGCGAGACTCCATCTCAAAAAAAAAAAAAAAAAAGTATCTGAGACTGGGTAATTTATAAAGAAAAGAGGTTTAATTGGCTCATGGTTCTGCAGGCTGTATAGGAAGCGTGACAGTGGCTTCGGGAAGGCCTCAGGAAACCGAATCACGGCAGAAGGCAAAGGGGAAGCAAACACGTCTTACGTGGCCAGAGCAGGAGCCAGGGGCAGGGGGAGGAGTTACACATTCTTAAACGAGCAGATCTTGTGAAACTCTATCATAAGAACAGCACCAAGAGCATGATGGTAAACCATTCATGAGAAACTGCTCCCATGATCCAATCACCCCCACACCAGGCTTACCTCCAGCAATGGGGATTACAATTTAACATGAGATTTGGGCGGGGACACAGATCCAAACCATATCAGGTGGATTATACATTCTGTCCTACAAATTTAGCAATCTTGTCTTTCGGCAATAAACATAACTGGAAAACTGGGTTACCTCTGCTTGAATAATCAATCTAGCTACATTAACCTTAATGCAATCACATCAAGAATCAAGAGTCGAGAATCTTTATACTTCAAAATTTACTTTCTATCAGTAAGTCCTCACCCTCTTATTTAAATATCCTCATATTCTAAAGGAGATTGTGTAATTTAAGTGATAGATTGTAAAACTTCAGTCATGTGTACTCAGGCTGGGCATTTATTTATATTCCATAGTTTATCACTGATTTACCATGGCTAGGAAAGGACTACAGATACAGTGGATACTCATTAAAACACCTGTTGATTTCTACAGCATCATAGTTGCACATTCCTGGTGATACCTAATATTACCATCTAAATAACAGAAAACTATTCATCCCAAGACACCAGATTGAGAGAACTAAAAATCCCGGCCTCAAGTGATCCTCCCACCCTGACCTCCCAAAGTGTTGAGTTTACAGGGGTGAGCCTTCTTTTCTTTCTTCTAAGCTACAGGTTTGATCAAACACTCAGTTCCCCTTTTGCTCCAGATAGTTTGTATTTTGAATAAATATTTCATATGCCTTTATTCTTGGCCCTAGATTTTACCACTTTACATTGATTGGATTTGAGTAAGTCTGCTGACAGCTTTGACAGTCATGTACTTACCTTCATAAAACTCGTAAGTGTGACACTTCCAAGGAAGTATAAACTAAGACACACTACAAGTTCAAAACATGTTGTGTCTGACAGAATTCAAGGAGAAAGAAATGTAAACTACTAAAATTTTTGCAGACAGATTGGCTTAAATGCTTAAATATTATCTGTCCTATAGCTTAAATCTTGTCACGTAACATATTTAAACATGTCTTTAATGACCCACCTTATAAAAGGATCCTATGAGAGAGAGAGAGAGAGGAAGGAAGGCAGACAGGCAAAAAAATGACATTTTCACTTCATAAAAATTTAAATACCTGTACATGCAATATAAAAAAATACAGTTAAACAAATAATTCTTATTAGTGAATGGAAATAAAATTTTGAAACTAAACTTATAGAAAGAATATTTTTAGTTAAAAAAAAACAAAAAAAAAACAACCCAGGGGTGGTAGCTCCATGTCTATAATCCCAGCACTTTGGGAAACTGAGGTGGGAGGATTGTTTGAGCCCAAGAGTTTCAGACCAGCCTGGGCAACATAGCAAGCCTCCATCTTCACAAAAAAAGTTCGAGTTATTAATTAAATTAAAAAAAGGAAAAAATACATTTAAAATATAGTTATAAATGCTCATATTAAAAAACAAGAAAGGACTGGGCACAGTGGCTCACACCTGTAATCCCAACACTTTGAGGAGCCAAGGCAAGTGGATCACTTAAGCTCAGAAGTTTGAGACAAGCCTGGGCAACATGACAAAACCCCATCTCTACAAAAAAAATACAAAAATTAGCTGGGCATGGTGGTGCATGCCTATAGACCCAGCTACTATGGGAGGCTGCATCATTTGAGCCTGAAGGTAGACGTTGCAGTGAGACAAGATGATGCCACTGCACTCCTGCCTGGGCAACAGAGTAAGACTCCATCTCAAAAGAAAAAAGAAAGATATATCTCAGATCAATAACCTAACTTTATGACTTAAGGAACTAGAAAAAGAAGACCAAACCAAAACCAAAGCTAGGAGGTGGAAAGAAAGAAAGATTACAGCAAATGTAAAAGAAACAGAAAATAGAAAAACAACAGAGAAAAGTCAATGAAACCAAAAATTCGTTCTTTGAAATACCAACAAAATGACAAACCTTTAGCTCTACAGAATTTTTTTTTAAAGAGAAGACTCAAATTACTAAAATCAGAAGTGAAAATGGGGACATTATTACCAATTCCAGAGAAATAAGATTATAAGAGAGTACTACGAGCAAGTAGATGCCAACGAACTGGACAAGCTAGGTGAAATGCAAAATTCCTAGAAACACAACTTATCAAGACTTTAGTCTTTTCTCATAAAGAAAGAGAAAATCTGAATAGACTTATAACTAGTAAAAAGATTGAATCTGTCATCAAAAATCTCCCAAAACAGGCCAGGCATAGTGGCTCACGCCTGTAATCCCAGCACTTTGAGAGCCCAAGGCAGGCAGGCTGCTTTCAGCTCAGAAGTTCCAGACCAGTCTGGGCAACACAGCGAAACCCGGTCTCTACAGAAGATACAAAAATTAGCCGGGCATTGGTGGCTCGCACCTGTAGTCACAGCTACACGGGAGGCTGAGGCACAAAAATCACTTGAGCTCAAAAAGCAGAGGTTGCAGTGAGCGGAGATTATGCCACTGGACTCCAGCCCAGGTGACAGAGTGAGATCCTGTCTCAAAAAAAAAAAAAAAAAAAAAATTAAGTCCTAGACCTAATGGCTTCACTGGCAAATTCTACCAAGCATTTAAAGATGAACTCACACCAATCCTTCTCAGACTTTTCCAAAAAAGTGAAGAGGAGGAACACTTCCAAACTCATTTTATGATGCCAACATTACCCTGATACCAAAGCCAGACACTACTGGAAAAGCAAACCATGGAACAATATCCCTTACAAACACTGATGCAAAAATTCTCAACAAAAGACTAGCAAACTGAATTCTACAGCATAGTAAAAGGATTATACACCATGACCTAGTAGAATTTATTCCTGGAATGCAAGGATAATTCAATATATGAAGAAAAAACAATGTACTATACCACATAAACAGAATGAAGGGAAAAAAATCCACGATCATCTCCATTGATGCAGAAAAATCATATTTGAAAAAATTCTTTTTTTCATGATAAAAACACCGAACAAAAAGGAATAAAAGGAAACTACTTCAACATAATAAAAGCCATATACCAAAAAACCACAGTGAACATCATACTCTACCGAAAGCTTTCCCTATAAGATTAGAAACAAGGCAAGGATGCTGCTTTCAACACTTCTATCCAACATAGCACTGGAAGTCCTAGTCAGAGTCACTAGGCAAGAAAAAGAAAAAAAAAAAAAGGAATCAAATTGAAAAGGAAGAAGTAAAAGTATTTCTGTTTACAGACAATATGACCTTGTTTTGTATGCAGAAAACCCTAAAGGTTCCACAAAGGAACCTGTTAGAATAAATGAATTCCTCAAAGTAGCAGGATATAGTCAACATACAAAAATTAGTTGCATTTCTATACACACTAAGAATGTACAATCTGAAAAGGAAATTAAGAAAACAAGGCCATTTATAATAGCATCAAAATAGTCAAAATACTTAGAAAATCACTTAACCAACAAGTTGAAAGGCTTGTACAATAGAAACTATAAGGCATTCCTGGAAAAAAAAAAAAAAGTACAAAAGAAATAAACAAATGGAAACATATCCCATGTTAATGAACTGGAAGACTTAACATCGTTAAGATGTCAATTACCCAAAGCCTTCTACAGATTTAATGCAATTCTTGTCAAAATCACAATGATGTTGTTTGTAGAAATAGAAAAACCTGGCTGGGCACAGTGGCTCACGCCTGTAATCTCAGCACCTTGGGAGGCTGAGGTTGGAGGATCACTTGAGGTCAGGCGTTCAAGACCAGCCTGGCCAACATGGTGAAACCCCATCTTTACTAAAAATACAAAAATTAGCTGGGTGTGGTGGCAGGCACCTACAATCCCAGCTTCTCGGGAGGCTGAGGCAAGAGAATTGCTTGAACCTGGGAGGCAGATGTTGAAGTGAACCAAGGTTGCGCCACTGCACTCCAGCCTGGGTAACAGAGTGAGTGAGACTCCATCTCAAAAAAAAAGAGAAATAGAAAAACCTATCCTAAAATTCATATGAAATCTCAAGGGACAATGGATAGCCAAAACAATCCTGAAAAAGAAGAGAAAAACTGGAGGATTCACACTTTCTGATTTCAGAACTTACCACAAAGCCACAGTAATCAAACAGATTAATACTGTCATAAAGACAGCCATATAGACCTCCAGAATAGAAGACAGTCCAGAATTAACCCTCATATATATATTCAAATGATTTTTGTCAAGAGTGTCACTACAATGCAATGGGGAAAAGACAGTCCTTTCAACAAATGGTGCTTGTAAAACTGGATATCCACATGCAAAAGAATGAAGACCCTTACCTAATATCACATACAAAAATTAACTCAAAAGAGATCCATGACTGAAATGTCAAGATCTGAAACTATAAAACTCTTAGAAGAAAGCATAGGTTAAGAGCTTTATGACACTGAATTTGTTAATGATTTCTTGGATATGATACCAAAAGCACAGCCAACAAAAGACAATAGACAAACTGCACTTCATAAAACTGAAAAATTTTGTGTATCAAAAGACACAGAGTAAAAAATCCATCCACAGAATGGGAGAAAATATTTGCAAATCATCTGGTAAGGGATTAATATCCAGATTACACAGAGAACTCCTAAAACTCAACAACAAAGACACAAACAACATGATACAAGAATGGGCAAAGGATCTGAACAGACGTTTCTCCAAAGACGATATACGAATGGCCAATCAGCACATGAAAAGAAGGTCAACATCACTAATCATTAGGGAAACACAAATCAAAACTACAAGATACTACCTGCTATGGTTTGAATGTTTGTGTCTCTCCAAAATTCATGTTGAAACTTGATCTCCATTGTCACAGTATGAAGAGGTGGGGCCTTTGGGGAAGTGATGAAGACATGAGGGCTCCGCCTTCATGAATGGATTAGTGCTCTTATAAAAGAGGTTGAAGAAAGGGTCCTAATGCTCCCTTTTTTGCCCTTCCACCTTCTGCCATTGAGGACACATCAACAAGGTGCCATCTTGAAAGCAGAGATAGCTGGCCCTCACCAGACACTAATCTGCTGGCATCTTTATCTTGGACTTCTCAGCTCCAGAACTGTGAGAAATAAATGTATATTATTTATAAATTATCTAGTCAGTGCTATTCTGCCATCGATGCAGGAACAGACTAAGAAGCCATCTCACACCCACTAGGTTGGCTACTAAAAAAAAACATTAACAAGTGTCAAGGAGGACGTGGAGTCACTGGATCCCTTTGCACTGTTGGTGGGAATGTAAAATGGTACCACTATTGTGGAAAGTACTATGGCAACACTTCAAAAAATTAAAACAGAATTACCATGTGATCTAGCTATTCCACTTCTGAGTATATACTCAAAAAACCTCAAAGCTGAGTATCAAAGAAATATTTGTATACCCATGTTCACAGCCGCATTATTCACAACAGATAAAACGTGGAAGCAATTCAAGTGTCCACCAACAGAAAAATGGATAAGCACAACATGACATATGCACATAACAGAATATGCATCCTTTACGCAATATGAACATACTTAATACCACTGAGCTGTATACTTAAAAAATGGTCAGGATGGTAAGTTTTATGTTATGTGTATTTAAACACAATTTTTTAAATTGGAAGAAAAAATACATTAAAACAATTTTCATATCAAAAGGCACACATTTTATTTAGCTATTTCCTTGGTAATCTACAATATTTTTCCTCTAACTGGCATATTCCTAGTACAGGCCAATTTCAGACGAATAAATTTCTAGATCAAACCATGGAGAGACTTACAGATAATTAACAAAATAAAATAAATATGCAGCATTAAAACTCACACTGTAAGGCCAAGAGTGGTGGCTCATGCCTGTAATCCCAGCACTCTGGGAGGTCAAGGCAGGAAGATCTCTTGAAGGCAGGAGTTTGAGACTAGCCTGGACAACAAAGCAAGACCCTGTCTCTATTTAGTAATAAGGAAGAAAAAAAAAACTCACAATGAATGTCAAAAACAAATTGTTTTTAAGCTGGATCTTGATAATGGTAAAGGATTATATCATCACTTACCACACAGACCTGCCAGCAAAATGCTCAAGAATCTACACTTGGCTAAAAACAAGAATTGGGGGCTGGGTGCAGTGGCTCATGCCTATAATCCCAGCACTTTGGGAAGCCAAGAAAGGAGGATTGCTTGAAGCCAGGAGTTCCAGTTCAAGACCAGCCTGGGTCACAGAGTGAGACCTTGTCTCAAAAAAAAAAAAAAAAAAAAAAGAATTGGCTTGTTACATGAGTAAATTGCAAAAATAAATAAATAAATAAATAAATAAATAAGAAGAATTGGCTTATACTATATTAGGTAGCATGATTTGTTGCTCAGATTATGAAATGTGAGCGGGGTGTGATGACTCACACCTGTAATCCCAGCACTTTCAGAGGCCGAGGTGGGCAGATCATGAGGTCAGGAGTTCGAGACCAGCCTGGCCAACATGGTGAAACCCCATCCCTACTATTTAAAAAAAAAAAAAAGTTAAATAAAATAAAATAAAAATACAAAAATTAGCTGGGCATGGTGGCAGGTGCCTGTAGTCCCAGCTACTCAGGAGGCTGAGGCAGGAGAATCGCTTGAACCCGGGAGGCGGAGGTTGCAGTGAGCCGAGATGGCGCACTGCACTCCAGCCTGGGCGACAGAGCAAGACTCTACCTCAAAAAATAAAATAAAAAATAAGATTATGAAATGTGAAATCTGAAGCAGTAGTTAGTAATAAGGAGAGATTTTAAGCCCTTTTGAGCTACAAGAAGTCTTTGTAAAATCAATCTTGAAGATAACAAATTAAAACCATAACAACTGCCTTTGAAATAAGTAGTAATTTAAAAAATAAATAGTAGAGTATAAGTAGTGTTTTTTGTTTCCTCATAAAAAATTCCTTGAGCTCTTACTGGATGTCACGCACTGTACTAGAGATTTAGGAAACAGCGAGCGGTAAAACAAGCCCTGCTCTCATGGTGTCTAAGTGAAGGAAACACAATTAGTAAACAGATATGAAATATGTATACATGTAAGGTATTACAAGTGCTTTTAAGAAAAGCAGGATAAGAGGAGACAGAGTAACAGAAGATTCCATTTTAAACATTTAAGAAAAATTAAAATATTCATGGTTGAACAGTTAATGTGATTTTTTTGTTATATTCCACAGTTAAATTAAACCTTAAGTCATTTAAACTTTGTTCCTTTTGTAAGTAGTTTTGGTTGAAAGTCTTTGCTTATTGGCCGGGCGCGGTGGCTGACGCTTGTAATCCCAGCACTGTGGGAGGCCGAGGCGGGCGGATCACGAGGTCAGGAGATCGAGACCAC